>NC_091461.1:33861896-33971896 GCF_027789765.1 Dendropsophus ebraccatus
ACAAAGATAGAGGTAAAGATTTTTAAAACGTTAGTTTAAGTGGAGCAGTTGCTCATAGCAGTCAGACGCTACCACTTTTTTTTTCTGGCAAGCCACTAAGTTCAGCTCTGAATGAGGTTCAGTATTTTACACCTTGGAATGTCTAAATGTCGCTCAAGGCTACAATAGAATGGGGGGGGGGGGGGAGTTAACCATATCAACCAATCAGACACTTTTCATTCTTTTAAAAAAGCCTCTGAAAAATGAAGCTTGAATATCATTGGTTGGTGTTTAATCCGTTCACTTGTGATGGGGTATACATTAAGATACTGTAAGGTCCCTGCTCCCAGAAGGAAGCTACTGGATAGGACAGATTATGTAAATAGTCTATGAAAATCTGAATGGTGCGGTCTGATTGCATGGAAGAACCCAATGTTAATACAGTCTACCATCTTTGTACTCTTATTAGGCCCTAGTACTTCTACACTGACAGGTATACACTGTATTTTATCTATTACCATTATATATTCCAAACCCGAATGAGAAGAAATTGGATGTAGCCGAAGGGTGTCTGAAAAACATAGATGGAAAACATGTTTTCCAGAACTCACTAGGGCTGCATCCATTTTCTTCAGCCACCTGTAATAATAGTGTGCTCAAGGTTCGCTCATTTCTAATTACCATATAAGAACAGTTGCCATGTACTATTGGTCTATATATAATGTATCTGAGCTTTCCCAATCCATGCAGTGTTTTTCTATAGTTAACCCAAGCAAAAAGGAAAATTCAGCAATCACTCATCAGTCTAAGAGCTTCATTGATGCAGACTTTTAGACATGGAATGTAGGGCTTGTGGATGGATGTCAGCAGATTGACAGGTGACAGCAGTTTGGCACAAGGAACGCATAGCCTTCCTCAGGGTCTGAAGAGGCCTGTTCTTTGTGCGAAAAAGCCATTGATCTGTTGGTGTCTATCCAAAAGCCTTCTATACATTAAACTTTGTTCCTCAGAGAGAACCTCCAATCTTTCATAGTCCAAAACAGGTGATTGTGTTCCATGCCAATAGGTCAGTAGCTGTGCCTACCCCCACTACTGCTATTCTATACTTAGTTTTCCTATTCTCCTTTCGAGCTCTCTGCAGATCACTAGCATGTTGTCTAAGTTCCAACAAAAAATCTTTGTGTTAAATCATTTAGCCAATCAATGTTCTAATGTAAACTTTGAATCAGGTGGCTATTAGTAGTATCACCTCTCTGGAGGGAGCTGTTGACTATGCTATTCCGTCTATACAGTTTTTTCTTTTTTTTTGCCATATACTGACAAATATTACCAAATGAGGCAACTAGTGTTGAGCGGAGAGGACAAACTATCTGTTTGGGTTTGGCAACATTCTCAAAATTTGAATACTTTGCATTTGACTCCCTAGGGCTGTAGAAGATATATCCATGTTTTCCAGGACTGCCTAGGGCTGCATCCAACTTCTTCAGCCTCAGGTAGTCAAAAGCCAAGTGTTTGGGTTCGGAAAACGCTGACGAACGCAAATAATTTGGCCTCTCCACTCAACACTAGAGGTCACCCATCTAAAAGACTACGTCACCATTTTTACAGCACTTTTGGATGGACAACTCAAGGAAGGTTTAATATTAGAGCTATGGCTTTATCCATGTTTTCCAGGCAGCCATAGAGCTGCATCCATGTTCTCCAGCCACTTACAGAATCAAATGGAGAGTTTAGATTCACACGGACATGAACTTACTGTACATTTGCTCATCTCTATTTATTATTCATTATATCAATTAATATTTATTAAATTACTATATACTATATATACCATAGTAAATCATATTTGTTACTAAACATGTCAAAATTATTCTGTGCTAAAAAAAAAAAAAAAAAAAAAAAAAATTGGGAGTAACAAAAACCTCCTTTTGCATTCTCTTTGTCCAGAAATGACAAAAGCCATGTAACACTATATAATTTCCTATCAACAAACTCTACTTGATGGTTTAATTAAGTATCCAACAAGACTTTAATTGGACCATTACGTTATTAACTGTTGACTCCTGCTCCCTTCATGACCGAGAAATTCTCTCTCTCCAAGGGCAGCATGTACACTACCGCTCAGTAGGTCAGCAAGCAAATTAAACTACACCTACTGTAATGGTTTAGTTTTCCATGAGAATAGCCACGGATGGAGTCACTGGAGTCAAAGGAAGAAGAGAAAGGGAAAAATCTTTTATAAGTAAATGAAATAAGTGGGTTCAAAATGAAAGTCACACGGTAAGAAAGCCTCAGCCAGAGGTATGACAAACAAGCAAGGCTGGAGCCCGGTGGTGTACCATGCATGACGTTGCTTTAGTTGAAAATAATTTTTGTCAGCAAAAATCTAAGATTTCAGCAAATGTGACTATGAAAGTAATGCACTCAGCCGTGGCTTATATTATGGGAAGCTCAGGCGGAAAGACGGACATATACTAAATGAAAGGAAACAGATGAATACTATCAGTAATTTACAAATACAAGTTAATACGTTTTTGTGGGTACTTTTTCTCCTTGAAGAGACAGCTGTAGAGAGTTTTATAAGCTAGAAAGTCATCCCTGGAAAAAGTATGCAAATTATCTCTCCTAGAAGGAAGAAAAATGTTGTCTTCAGTGCCCCCTATTGTCCAACCCATAAAGAGCTTTAAAGAAGTTAATGCAATGTACTGTATCTCATATAGAGCTGCTATTGGCAAAACAATCAATGCATCTACTTTACTACTACAGCATGCCATCACTGGCTCTACCTAAAGGCATAAATGTTAGCTTCTGGGGTAAAAAAAAATCTGTAAGATGGCCACCACCTACCATTGACAATAATGGTGGCAGATGAGTTTGTGGTCCCACTTTTGCATTACAGGCCAAGTACAACGGCCATTTCTGCATCTATAGAATGGATGGGGAATCTATAGCCTTTTAGCTGTTGTAAAATTACTATTTCCACAATGCTTTACAAGTCAAAGGCATGATGACAATTGTCATTTTGCAACAGCTAGAAGATCCCTATCCCTGTTTTCTAGACTCTTGGATTTAGTTGCCCCCAATGTGATGCACTGATCCATAGACATTTAAGCAGTGAAATGCCCACTTATTGATCAAATCCTCCAACCAACTGTATATGTCCTATGTTGGCAACATCTATAGCAATTTTTAATTTGAATCTGGATTACAGATATGATGGTTGAGGGAAGACCATTGTATACAGAAGATATTGTCATGGGATGCTGTTGTAACTCAAAGGACCACTGTAAATAGCAAATGACATGAAAGTGAGATGGGAACATAACATCCAACGTCTGAGATCATTAGCAAGTGGAAATGAAATGTCACCTATTAATTGGTTATTAGAGGATACCACATAAATGAAGATAATATGTCAACTACATGTAGATATTAACAAGCTACTTGACAATCTAAGGTGCTAAACTGCCTCCATCCTGTCTCCATGCTAATTTACATTGCTCAGTCAGTAAGGTGCTGAGACAAGATGTTATTAGAGGGGTTATCTGGGGGAAAGCATTTTTTTTCATAAATGTGTAGAAGTGGAGGGTCACATAAAAGATATACCATATACCATATACCTTCCTTTTTTGATCGCCAGTTTGACTGTTGTGTTTTTAGCACTTTCTTTCTACCAGTTGATACTCAAGATTTTATTCGACTGTAGGAATAAAAGTAATATTTTAGTTGGGTCCCATTAAAGGGGATGTTTGTCCCCAGGCGTTTAGCCTGAGGGATTGGGAGTGTATTGTATATGTAACCCCCGGCCGCAACTGGAGGGTCGAATATATTTTGTTCCTTATAGCCTAGGACACTATGAGCAGATCTGTTTCACAAACACTAGAGATTACAATATATATTGACAGTGATATTGTAGGTCTGTACTGTCTTTCCTGGTTTAAGCCTTGAAAAACTGCATAAAAAGTGTGGGCACACACCAATGTTCCATCTAAGCTTCACCACTGCTGAGAAGAATGGCAAGAAAGCTGGGCAACATTTCAAGCAGGGTTTTTGCACAGGTCAATAGTACAATCGATTTTAATACACTCTGCAACAGGTTTTATTACTCAAGAAGCAGTTTCCCAGATGCTCTCCCTCCCCCCCCCCCCCCCCCACACACACACACACACTTCTTATCTCTTCATTATCAGGCAAATCCGTCTTTATTACAGAGGAGAAAAGTGAAGACAGGTTCTGCTGTGTCCATTATATCCAATTGAGGGGGGAGGGGCCGAGGAAGATGAGTGAGCAGGAAGAAGAGACGTGGTCAGCTGTTTGTAGACTGGGCGCCTAAAACGCTAAATTCAGAGGTCAGAAAGGTCAGTGCTTATCTAGAAACTTGCTAAGAGAAGATTGCAGGATGTTGTGCTGTGCAGGATTGATATTTCTCTCCTCTGTGCTCACTCACTCCTCTCAACCCCTCCCCTCTCCATATAGCATAATGGACACAGATATCCTGCTCCTTCTGAAGTGAGGGGGAGCTAGAAAAACAGCTTTGTGAGCACAGAAGGAAACACTTTTGCTAAATAAAACTTATTACAGAGCCTCTTAAAAGCGCTTGTACTATTGATATTTATTGTTTTCTGAAAAATGACACTGAAATGACAGTTACACTTTAACACAGGGACGTCGGTGCCTTAGTCTAGAAGATAATGTATAAAATATCAAGAAATAGGGGTATACACCTTTAAAACTTCACTTTTAATGATACAAGCTAAAATTAACCCCACAAATGTGTCCAATGCAACCTAATGCATCAGGTACCCCATACATATTTCTTGAATCTTTTGAGAAATGGTAGCGACATATCGTTCTCGTCAAAGCCCCATTCACACATTTCGTGTTCCGCATGGAACACCGACGAGGAATGCCTGTAATGGAGTTCCCAGCCCCCCCTCCCCCCAAGCGCTCTCACATGATGCTGGGAACAGGGGATCTGTATGCATATGTGCTGCGCTGTAGTGAATCAGCTGAATGGGTGTCTTCTTTGATCACATTCACTCACTTTTTATTTTCCTTCTCACCAGGCTGGGCTGTCTTAAATACTTCTCATGGCCATGAATTCTTTCTTCGGAATGTGCTAGAGAAACAATTTAGGTTCCTTACTCCTGCACAAAGTAGTTAAAGGAGTACGGCGGACGTTAGCCTCTCTCTCATAATGTGAGTCTATGGGAGGCGTGTGCTGCTATTCTCACAGCATCTCTCCGCACTGAAAAATGAACATGTTCATTCTTCAGCGCAGACAGAGCAGCAGCGCGCGCCTCCCATAGACTCCCATTATGAGAGGGAGGCTAACGGCATTCCGCGGCGGAATTGTCGGTTTTGCTCAGTGTGAACCCGGCCTAATATAGCTTACCATCTCTGTAGGCTCCTTCCACCCATTTAGTATAGGTCTTCTCTCTCTATGCAGCCTCAGTGACGATAATAATAAAATAATAATAATAAAAGAAAATTACCGACATATCGCTCCCCCAGAGCCCTCTAATCTTGCTGCAGGGATGGGTTCTCGTTCCTGCCTCTCATAGGCTGCAGGGCAGAGAATGAATGGCAGAGCAGGTACCAACATTGCCCGCTCTGCCATTTTACTTCACTATATCTGTGTCAGGATGGAGGACACAGATACAGTGGGCTTTGCCGGCCTCCTCCCAGAGATCCCTGAGCGGGAAGCTGGAGTTAGTAAGGGAGACTTCCCTTTAGGCTATACAACTGCGTGCCGCTTATCTTAAAGGGAACACTGGTGCACACCCTAGTAGTCTATGGTATTTCTCTGTCAATAAAATTCCTTTCATTACATCAACCATAAAGCACACATATTTTGCTGCACTAACTATTCAAACGCTACAAGAAGGAAGAGTATATTTAAAATATAGCCGTCCTCACATTTAAAGAGACAGACTGAATACCTGCCAAAATACAATCAGGGAAAGGTGCCACCAGAGGATTCATGAGTAATGTTTTCTAGGTATAGCCACTGTATTGTGTAATATATAGGGTAACGTAGCTCTATACAAAGACTATTGAACTATTACTGGATGCCTCTGGTTATCTATGGAAAAGATGAAACTTACACTCTTATTACCTCTCTCTGGAAGGCACTCAATATCTACAGCATTTCTCCCGTAACATTCACCACATACTACAGGGAAAAAGTTAATAAAATGAACTGTTGTATCACAATGTTTAGCGCAGGGCCATCCTGGGAGATCAAGGATGAGGCATCACACACTACAAATAAGCAGATATGAATTTGCCACTGACTTCGGATAGAAAGCTGCCATTAGTCAAATGTCAGCCCATACCCAAGGTCACTTCCCTGGGGAATGCATTGTCAGAGAACTACATCATTTATTGCAAATGTCATATTTGAAGGATTAAGGTGGCCAATACATTTTGTGATGTTAACCACATTCTACCATATTAACACAGGTTTTTTTTTTTTTCTTAGTATGGTCCTGATTTGTAAGCATGAAAAAGCCACAACTATTATGGAAATATACAGTACACAAATGTGTTCACACTTATCATTTCTCTCATTTCATTACATGGGTTGTCTGGTGGTGAAAAAATAAAAATTAATCAGAATTTATATTTACCTGCCCTGATTCTCGGACAGTCCCCAGTCCCACTACTTAGTGCTTCTTGCTTTCCTCTACAATATACAGAAGATGACCGCTCAGCTAGTGGCTTGTAACTATACCAGCCAGTGATTGGTGGAGCCGGCTAATCCTGTTGGTCAAAAGGGAAAGCAGGATGCACTGAGCAGTGGGGACTGGAGGCTAGAAGTGGTCAGGAACCAGGGGAGGTGAGTAAAAATTCTCATTTTTAAGTCAGCCTGGGAAAAAAAAAATTGGTCCTAGACAACTCTTTTAACCTCTTAAGGACATATGACGTACCGGTACGTCATATGTCCTCATTAGCACTTCACGGCGGCCCCGCTTTGAAGTGCCGCGGTCTCGGGTGCCGCGTGTAGCCCGGGACCTCTGCTATTAGCGGGCACGGTCTGATCGCCGTGCCCGCTAATTAGCTAATCTGAGGCAGCTGTCAAAGTTGACAGCTGCCTCCGATTACCAGAGGCAACCTTTCCCTGGTGTCTAGTGGGGGAGATCGCTCCTCCGGGACGTTGTCTCGAAGGAGCGATCTCCGTTACTGATGCCGGCCAGGGACTCGTCCAAGATGGCGCCGTCCCCGGCTCGGCACTCGTTTACTTCCGGCTGCAGCATATCTATGCTGCAGAGATCTCAATGAGAGATCAAAGTATATATACTAGAAGTTAAAACAGAAAAACACGTAGTAGCACTCACCCTTTCTTCAGCTTAGCAACTTTATTGCATTCACAAGTAGCGGGGAGGGGATGGATTCAGGTGTGTGCGCGTCCTGGGACGCCCGTTTCGGGGATACGCCCCCTTTGTCGACCAGGTGATGACGTCAGGATGCTAGGAGGGTTGTTATATACATACTACAATGTGCACGTGATAAATAACAACCAATAAAAACATATGTCAGGTATCAGATAAAGACACTTAGATCGTTGCGCTCGTTTAGGCCGAGCGGGCCAACCGCGTTCAGACGCGAGATCCATGTAGATTCCCTTCTCAATAAAATTTGGTGTCTGTCTGAGCCGTCTTTAGGGGGGTTAACCCGTTCGAGGCCAAGGAATCTTAGTGAGGAGATATTGCCATTGTGGACAGTTCTGATATGTTCGATCAGATGGGGGACTCCCTTCCCCGTCTTTACAGAGTAAACATGTTCTTTAAAGCGAATCCATAAAGCTCTTTTTGTTTTGCCTATGTAGTACATTTGGCAACTGCAAACTATGGCATATACAACAAAGCAAGACTTGCATGTTATGAAATCATGTATGTAACAATCAATGCCACCTAGCCGAATATACGCTACGTTTAATAAGTGTATACAGTATTTGCACTGTCCGCATTTTTTGTTGCCCTGTGGTAGGGTGGATGTGAGCCATTGTTTCTGGCTAGCAGCGGTGGCTTTAGTATGTGTATTGCTACTGAGACAGTCACCTAGATTTTTGTTTTTTCTGTATGAAACGCAAGGTCTTCGGGAGGCTATTTCGTGCAGATCAGGGTCACTCTCTAAGAGGTGCCAATGGCGCAGTATGGAGTTTTTTTTAATATAGTGTTCATCGGGGAGTTTTGGAAGATGAAACTGAACCTCCTATCATTATTTCTGTTTTTGTTTTTCTGGGAGGGTCTGAGCAGGGTGGCTCTGGGTTTAGATTCAGCGCGACGTCTTGCTTCATGAATTATAGTGGGGGGGTAGCCTCTCTCCAGGAGTCTCTCCTCCATTTCGAGAGCTTGCCGTGAGAAAGTCTCATCGGTATTATTCACCCTACGTAACCTGAGCATTTGGCCATAAGGAATGGCTTTTTTTGTATGCTCAGGGTGGGAGCTCTCGAAATGGAGGAGGGAATTGCAGGCTGTGGGTTTTCTGTACACGGAGGTACATAGGAGACCATTCTTAACTTCAACAAGGACATCCAGAAACTCGAGGGTAAGTCCTCCGAATTTGGATGTAAAGAACATATTTACCTGGTTCGAGTTATTAAGGTACTGGACAAACTCTAGAAAATCTTTCTCGGTTCCTTGCCATATCATAAAGACATCATCTACAAATCTGTAGTAAGTTTTGATGTACTTTATGTATGAGTTGCTAGGGGTGAACACAATGTCGTGTTCCATTTTAGCGAGAAACAGATTGGCGTACGTACAGGAGACCGGCGTGCCCATGGCAGTGCCGATCTCCTGTCGGTGCCATCTGTCCTCGCTAAGGAACACGTTGTTAGTAAGGATAAATTTAAGTGCTTCCTGAATGAAATCTCCCATGGTTGTTGTGGCGTCGTTTTGCCTAACAAACCAGGACACTGCCTCTACACCCGCATCATGTGGGATGCGGGTGTAGAGGCTTTCTACATTGATGGAAACAAGGGAGCAGTCATCAGACCCTAGGCCGCCCAGGTGGTACTTCTTGCCAAAAATTCACAAATCGCTTGAAGTACCTCCTGGGCGCCCGATCATATCTGCCATCAAATCACCAACTGAGAACCTTTCCAAATTCTTGGATTGGCTACTCAATCCGCTCCTGAAGTGTGTACCCTCATACCTTAGAGATTCAAGTCACTTTCTACAAATGCTGGAAGATACCCCCTGGTCTGATGACTGCTCCCTTGTTTCCATCGATGTAGAAAGCCTCTACACCCGCATCCCACATGATGCGGGTGTAGAGGCAGTGTCCTGGTTTGTTAGGCAAAACGACGCCACAACAACCATGGGAGATTTCATTCAGGAAGCACTTAAATTTATCCTTACTAACAACGTGTTCCTTAGCGAGGACAGATGGCACCGACAGGAGATCGGCACTGCCATGGGCACGCAGGTCTCCTGTACGTACGCCAATCTGTTTCTCGCTAAAATGGAACACGACATTGTGTTCACCCCTAGCAACCCATACATAAAGTACATCAAAACTTACTACAGATTTGTAGATGATGTCTTTATGATATGGCAAGGAACCGAGAAAGATTTTCTAGAGTTTGTCCAGTACCTTAATAACTCGAACCAGGTGAATATGTTCTTTACATCCAAATTCGGAGGACTTACCCTCGAGTTTCTGGATGTCCTTGTTGAAGTTAAGAATGGTCTCCTATGTACCTCCGTGTACAGAAAACCCACAGCCTGCAATTCCCTCCTCCATTTCGAGAGCTCCCACCCTGAGCATACAAAAAAAGCCATTCCTTATGGCCAAATGCTCAGGTTACGTAGGGTGAATAATACCGATGAGACTTTCTCACGGCAAGCTCTCGAAATGGAGGAGAGACTCCTGGAGAGAGGCTACCCCCCACTATAATTCATGAAACAAGACGTCGCGCTGAATCTAAACCCAGAGCCACCCTGCTCAGACCCTCCCAGAAAAACAAAAACAGAAATAATGATAGGAGGTTCAGTTTCATCTTCCAAAACTCCCCGATGAACACTATATTAAAAAAAACTCCATACTGCGCCATTGGCACCTCTTAGAGAGTGACCCTGATCTGCACGAAATAGCCTCCCGAAGACCTTGCGTTTCATACAGAAAAAACAAAAATCTAGGTGACTGTCTCAGTAGCAATACACATACTAAAGCCACCGCTACTAGCCAGAAACAATGGCTCACATCCACCCTACCACAGGGCAACAAAAAATGCGGACAGTGCAAATACTGTATACACTTATTAAACGTAGCGTATATTCGGCTAGGTGGCATTGATTGTTACATACATGATTTCATAACATGCAAGTCTTGCTTTGTTGTATATGCCATAGTTTGCAGTTGCCAAATGTACTACATAGGCAAAACAAAAAGAGCTTTATGGATTCGCTTTAAAGAACATGTTTACTCTGTAAAGACGGGGAAGGGAGTCCCCCGTCTGATCGAACATATCAGAACTGTCCACAATGGCGATATCTCCTCACTAAGATTCCTTGGCCTCGAACGGGTTAACCCCCCTAAAGACGGCTCAGACAGACACCAAATTTTATTGAGAAGGGAATCTACATGGATCTCGCGTCTGAACGCGGTTGGCCCGCTCGGCCTAAATGAGCGCAACGATCTAAGTGTCTTTATCTGATACCTGACATATGTTTTTATTGGTTGTTATTTATCACGTGCACATTGTAGTATGTATATAACACCCCTCCTAGCATCCTGACGTCATCACCTGGTCGACAAAGGGGGCGTATCCCCGAAACGGCCGTCCCAGGACGCGCACACACCTGAATCCATCCCCTCCCCGCTACTTGTGAATGCAATAAAGTTGCTAAGCTGAAGAAAGGGTGAGTGCTACTACGTGTTTCTCTGTTTTAACTTTGGTAGCTCTTGCCTCTGTAGTCTGCACCCCCATCCAGCAGCCACATTCACATTCATTGTCTGGCTCAAGACTGATCCACAGACCCATCCCACATAGTGCATATCTGGAGCGGTGCAGGTCTCTACATCTCATCACCCACAATATATACTAGAAGTCCCCCAGGGGGGCTTCTAGTATAAGTGTAAAAAAAAAAAAAAAAAAGTGTTGTTCATAGTAAAAAGCCCCCTCCCCCAATAAAAGTCTGAATCACCCCCCTTTTCCCAGGTTTTAAATAAAAGTAAATAAATAAATAAATAAACATGTTTGGTATCGCCGCGTGCGTAATCGCCCGAACTATTAATTAATCACATTCCTGATCTCGCACGGTAAACGGCGTCAGCGCAAAAAAATCCCAAACTTCAAAATTGCGCATTTTTGGTTGCATCAAATCCAGAAAAAATGTAATAAAAAGCGATCAAAAAGTCGTATATGCGCAATCAAGGTACCGATAGAAAGAACACATCATGGCGCAAAAAATTACACCTGACACAGCCCCATAGACCAAAGGATAAAAGTGTTATAAGCCTGGGAATGGAGCGATTTTAAGGGACGTATATTTGTTAACAGTGGTTTGAATTTTTTATAGGCCATCAGATACAATATAAGTTATACGACTTGATGAACATGCATAACAAGTCAGTTTTACCCCATGGCGAATGGCATAAAAACACAGTTCCCCCAAATAAAAGAAATGCGTTTTTTTTTTTAAATTTCACCACACTTTAAATTTTTTTCTGGTTTCGTAGTGTACTTAATGCAAAAATTCAGCCTGTCATTGCAAAGTACAATTAGTGACGCAAAAAATAAGGGCTCATGTGGGTTTCAAGGTGGAAAAAAGTGCTATGGCCTTTTAAACACAAGGAGGAAAAAACGAAAACGCAAAAACGAAAATGGGCCCCGTCCTTAAGGGGTTAAGTACTCCTGGGTCTTAGTGGACCACTTCAAAACCATATTACAATATGCTATCAGAATACTCTTACAAGATATAAATGTATATGCATTTCTATGTTTATGACAATTAAGTGAGCTTTAAGTAATAAGATAAGATAGCTTTCCTCGCTCCTCAGTAGATCATTTCTGGCTTGGCACCATCTCAGGCCAACACCTTCTCTCTTGGCTTGAAAAGGTTGTGCTAAGATGGTATAACAATAATACAGTGTTTTTATAAGAATTGGTACCATAAAGGCAACCTAAAAAGCTACCAAAGTGAAGGTACCAATTTTTTATTTTTTATCTATGCACCAGAGAAGGGTCCGGCGCTCCAAGTGTAACAAGGTGCCCTCCCATTGGTTACAAATGATTGGTTACAAATGCCTTTTTACCTTACTCCATTGGAAATATGGACATAAATCACATTTTATGAAAAAAGAAAAGGGGAAACAGATTCAATGGTCACAATACTTTTCTTTACTCTTTACTGTAACTGTTTACTGTTTTTCTATTAAAGGTACATTAAAAGTTATATAGATGTGTCTATGCAATGTATTACCCTATCTGTGCGGTTCTGCCACACTGGTAGCTGATAGAAATCCAGGAAGTGAGGAAAAAAGGCCACTGTTCCAATCTACATTGTCTCCTGCTCCTTCTGCTCTCCTCCCTTAGGAGACAAATATTCCATGCCTCTGTCTCACATTGTGTGTGTCTGCTGAGCACAGAATGATGATGCAGACAGGGCGCAGGGCGTGATGTCACAGGCGGCTTGGCTGGATCCCCCAATCCCCCGAGTGATTCACCATCTCTGACCAGCCAGAAGCAGCTGCTGCAACTTCATTGATTGTGAAAAAGTCATCAGTGAAATTAGGGCTGTGTTGACACATGTTGGAGTGTCGTTGCAGTACTGCAGCGTCTTCTCTAAAATGATGCAGTATTACAATTAAATTATGCTAAATGGCACAGAGGATCAGAGACGGCACTGCCAATCCCACCTTGCCAAAAAACAAGGCATACACAGTATATCCCATGTAAGATAATATCGGATAAAGTACTTATAGTGTGCTGTGTGGTGTTTCAGGTAGAGAATACAGCGTGCTGTGTGATGTTACAGGTAGAGAATACAGCGTGATGTGTGGTGTTTCAGGTAGAGAATACAGTGTGCTGTGTGGTGTTACAGGTAGAGAATACAGCATGCTGTGTGGTGTTACAGGTAGAGAATACAGTGCCTGTGTGGTGTTACAGGTAGAGAATACAGAGTGCTGTGTGGTGTTACAGGTAGAGAATACAGTGTGCTGTGTGGTGTTACAGGTAGAGAATACAGTGTGCTGTGTGGTGTTACAGGTAGAGAATACAGTGCTGTGTGGTGTTACAGGTAGAGAATACAGTGTGCTGTGTGGTGTTACAGGTAGAAAATACAGCGTGCTGTGTGGTGTTACAGGTAGAGAATACAGTGTGCTGTGTGGTGTTTCAGGTAGAGAATACAGTGTGCTTTGTGGTGTTACAGGTAGTAACAGCGTGCTGTGTGGTGTTACAGGTAGAGAATACAGCGCGCTGTGTGGTGTTACAGGTAGAGAATACAGAGTGCTGTGTGGTGTTACAGGTAGAGAATACAGCATGCTGTGTGATGTTACAGGTAGAGAATACAGCATGCTGTGTGGTGTTACAGGTAGAGAATACAGCGTGCTGTGTGGTGTTACAGGTAGAGAATACAGCGTGCTGTGTGGTGTTACAGGTAGAGAATACAGCGTGCTGTGTGGTGTTACAGGTAGAGGATACAGCGTGCTGTGTGGGTGGGACCACAATGAAATTATAAAGTACTGCAAATAATTCAGTAACACAATGAAACTGCAATGTGTGAACACAGCCTAGATTTTCTGCAACAGATTTGGGCAGGGAATTTGCAGGGTGGGGGACTGTGTTGAACAGCTGAGGGAAAGCATTGCATTCTGGAACCTGTAGTACTGTGTACAACTGCTCAACCAGGAAGCACAACCACACAATACAGAACAAAGAAACCCAAAGGAAATGGATTTTTGGTAGTTTCCAAACTGGGATAGACAGGTAAGCAATGTTATATGCTTCTGCAGCAGTCTACCTGGAGTTTCCCTTTAACAGGGTGAGTATGATGATACAATGGCTTTGTAAGGCATGTTCTAACTTTTATGCCAATCCCTGGTCTCAATTGTACTTAGAAAGAGTATGGTTAATAGTACTTATAAAGGAATCTACTCATAGCCACATTGTAAGACTATATTCACACTGCTAGTAAAGACGCCATGAGCAGGATTGCTGGAGTGGTGTAGCATAATGTAGGAAGCCATGTTGGGACCTGTTGTACGGCAGACCCATCACAGTGCTATAGCTTCTATTGTGTACAGATGTAATGACACATAGGTGAACAGAGCCTAAGACTGTAATAAAATAAAATGATCATGGTAAAGCAGTAATTTCTTACTGTATAACATCTAGAACGGGTAACGAGAACAAGAGAGAGCTGGGAAATGAACTAATGTAAATGTTGTTTTCTCTGACAGGCCGGGTAATGCTCGGTGTAGTGAATAGCAGTGACAGGTTGGGACATCCGTGTTGTACATTTAGTTACTGCAATGTGACATGTAGAATGGAAGATACTTGCAGGAATACAGCGTCATTGTTGTGTTAACATTACTCACCAAGTGGAATTAAAAACCGCACTACAGTTTCCATGACAACCATCTGTCTCCTATACGGCATCACTTTAAATTTGTGCAGACCATTTCTAACAAAGATTTAGGCCATCACATTCATTCCTAGCCCCAGGTAAAACCAGATTTTTTTTTTCCTCCTACCAACATCTACTATTACAAAGCTGAAATATTTAAGCCAGCCGAGCTATTCACACTCATTGAGTGGGTGCCTGCCCTCGCTCACACCGTCTGACACTGATGTCATTTCTTGTCAGAAATACAATATGTAATATGCAATCCCATCTAGAAGATGGAGCCGGGGTGTCAATCTCATTAACTTGAAAGGTGCAATCCATACTGTGCTAAACTCAACCTGTCTGATGCGTGTGGAGCCCAAACCATAGCATGGAGCCTGGGCCGGCCATATATTGGTGCACTGTGCTGTAAATTCATTTGGTGTCCCCCTTCCTAGGGTGTATACTCTATAATGTAGACTATCTGGCAATGCACCCAAAATGGCCTAGAATGCCCCCAAAATGCCCACTTCTGAGGTAGTTTTTATTACTTTCACAACTTGGCCTGATTCACAGGACTTGGAACTGTTGACAAGCCTGGTAATACTGTCATAGGCTATGTTCACACAACTTTTAAAATAACGTCCGTCATTTTGAGTCTAAAATAACGGACGTCATTTAGCTGCCTGGCCTCCCCTTAGTGTAATGACTGGTGTTGGTACATTACTATAGTTTGGGATTACTACTAACTGCACTTTGGATGCGGCTTAATTGAAAAGTCTATTGAATTTAATAGTAAAAACGGAGTAAAAACGGCGAGAAAAGAAAAAACGTGTAAACAAATAATAAAAAACGTCCGCTGTTTGCAAAAAACGTCTGAAAATAATGATCATGTAAAAACCTCTGTTATTCAATGCATTGTGTGCATTGGACATTCGTCTTCCCATTGACTTCAATGCATTGCCATTGCAGTCTGTTATATTGCGGCAAAAACGGGCGTTTTTTAAAATATCAAAATCAGGCGCCTTTTCTTTATTTTTTGACATTGTGTGAACATAGCCATATAGAGAACAAATACAGTACCTCTATACAAGGGTGCCTAGTTATCAGTGACATAATGGCTTCACAGAACGATTTTCTACGGCCTTTATCTGATACTCAAAATAATGGCCCTTTTTTTAAATGCCAAACAACGGCCGTGGTTCAGCATTCTCCAACGGCCGTTGGAACATTATTCTAGTTCAAAGTCAAAGCTGGCCCTTTTGGGTGTGTCCATTGATTTTTAATACAAAGGACAGTGAGAAAAAAGTACTATGCGTAAACAACTTAAAATAACGGCCGCTGTTTGAGCAATAATGGCCACGAATGAATGGCTCGAACTTTAATTCGATGGCCATTGTGAACAGCAGCAGTAATTTAGGCATTGTGTGAACCAACGTCTGTTGTTTCCATAGACTTCAATGAAAATCATTGAAGAATGAGTACAACGGCCATTATTTTACATTCAAATGACGGCTGTTATTTTACAGCGTGTGTACATGCCCAAAGCGTGTTGCTAACTATAACATATCCATGAATAAACAACGGCTCTTTTTTTTCTTTTTTATTCACCTTCTGCATCTCTGGTCTCTTCCCTTTATGTGGGGGGCACAAGCGTGATCACATGACCAGGAAGGAGAATTTTATCAATAGAATTAGGGATAACAAGCTGAACTCTGGGGGTCCAACTGCTGAGACCTCCAATGAGTGTAGACCTCAGTGCAACTAAGCAGCCACGGCAGCCAGCGGTTTATTAATTCCCTATGGGGTAGCCTTACTGTACCCAGCACTGAATTCTGAAGTTCTCAGTATTGTTGGTGGTCCAGACCATTGGCTTCCTATGGATATGGGGATAACCAGCTCAGATGAGAATACTTTTTTTAATGGAACTGCTGTATGGGCATATGAATGAACACAGCTAACACAAATTTTATTATTAAAAGGAATTCAAGAAATACATCGAACAAATAGTTATAAATATAAGTAACCATTAGAGAAGTATCTGCTATTAGGCACTCATGGCCTTTGCCTTGGGCAGCAGTGTGGAGGGGGGAAACAGTTCAGTAAGTAAAAAAAATAAGTCAGAAAAAAATGCTGTGGCCTAGAGAAGAGAATACGATACAATGACAATCATGTCAGAAAGGCTGTAATTAAAGGGGCTAAAATACGGAGAACCCGTCCTCGTAGGAATGGCCTTAATCTTTTTATGATGAAATATATACCGTAGTCAATTTTATTTCTTGTTTACAAGTTTACAAATTCCTTAAAGTTATTTTGTATCACGAAAGAAATTTATGACATTTTATGTCTAAAATATATTGATGGAAACCCCCTTTAAATGCCCAGAATAAATGGCCGATCTTGTTGCCTTGTCTTGTCTACAAATTGTGGGTAATTCGGAAGCAAATAACAGTTCTGAAAAAAATATTCATTAAAAGAGGGGAAGGCATGTTTTCAACTTCTCTGCATGTTCCTGGAAAATCTTTCAGTAATGACTTAAATTCCAGGCACGTCTCATTTGTAGGTATAAAATGTTGTCACACATTGAGCTGAATTGATTAAGGCCACTTGCTGAAATGCATTTTCAGAAGACACAAGCTATCTGCATTTACCTGCTTCAGCATTTTAAAGAAACAGAATATTTGGATATGGAACAACCAGTGTAAATAAGTACATCCAAATGGGGGGAATCTCATATTAGATATATTTTATGGTTATACATCGTGATTCCTATTTGCCTATAAATACTAATTAAAGTTATATTAGATCATGGGTCTCCAAACTGCGGTCCACCAGCTGTTGCAAAATCACAATTTCCATCATGCCCGGACAGCTAAACCTTTGGATTTGGCTGTCTAGGCATGATGGGAAATGTAGTATTGCAACAGCTGGAGGGCCGCAGTTTGGAGACCCATGTACTAGAGCAGGGAAGGGAAACCTTTGGCCCTCCAGCTGTTGCAAAACTACAGTTCAACTACAACTAACGGCTGTCCAGGCATGATGGGAATTGTAGTTTTGCAATAGCTGGAGGGCCGAAGGTTCCCAATCCCTGAACTAGGGAGTTCAGCTCTTGGCTATCTTAGACATCAATTAATAGAGTGACGGTAAACATGCTTTATTCTGATGGGAGACTCAGGTCTCCATTTTCAAGTTCCTGGGAATTCCCAGTAGTCACACAGCCTGTGATTAGATACTTGTCCTCTATCCTGTGAAAAGGGTATAAGATAGTGGAACAATCCATTTAACCGTCATAATGGCTTATAAACACAGGGCGCTGATGAGGAAGGTGTGTGTCTTCCCTTCCTGTTTTGCTCCTGTGCTGTTAGCAGGTTAATCCTTGGAGCACCGTTAGGAGCACTGGCCCCCTCTGTGATAGGGCAAGTGGCATCTGCCTCATAAGGGTTTTTGTCTTCCTCTGGATCAACGCAGAGAAGTTTCTGTAGGTTGAACTTTATGAATTCTTGTCTTGTTTTCAACCCTATCAAAGTGACTCTGTACCCACAATCTGCCACCTCCTGACCACTTGTACCTTTGGATAGAAGCTTTTAATGCAAGATCTGTCCTAGGGTCCGTTCAGCAGGTGATGCAGTTATTGTCCTAAAAAACAACTTTAAAACTTGCAGCTCTGTGTCAAATTGACGTGACCTAGAGTATCTGCGCATTAGACTTCGTCTGCCCTTAAGGCACCTGTGCAGTGTTCTGACAAGTGATGAATAGAACAAATCCTGCCTGGGGCGGAGAGGAGGGGCGGAAGGGCAGACAAAGTCTAACGCGCAGACACTCTAGGCCACGTTAATGTGACACAGGGCTGCAAGTTTAAAAGTTGTTTTTTAGGACAATAACTGCATCACCTGCAGAATGGACCCCGGGACAGATCTTGGATTAAAAGCAGCTATCCAAAGGTAGAAGTGGTTTGGGGGGATCAGATTGTGGGTACAGAGTCGCTTTAACTTTATTACTATAATAGGTTAGAGCCCTATAGAAGTTTATGGGTGCTGTATTACTGTCCACACAACTCAGAGGTTGCATGAAGCCGTACTACATTCTTTTGCATTAGACGTAGCGATATAGATGATGACACTATTATCCTGTTTTAGGAACTGGAACTTCCCAGCATTTGTAGCTTGCTCTCAGCATAAAGCCCAATCAATACTAATACTAGAACCTGACCATTTGTATTGTTACATTCAACCTTACTGTTCCAAAGTCTTTTTAATTATATGAAACACTTGCCAGCGGGTAAAGCATAAAAAACAAACAGAAATTATTGTGAAGTATGATGCTGTAAAGAGAATCAAATAGAAGACGGGGATAATCAAAGAGCCCCCCGCGGTAACATTCATTATTGGTGACAGACAGGTAATGTGAGCCAAAACATTTAGTGAAATCAAATCCATCTTGTAGTAGGTTTCACCTTAAGTAATAAAAGCTGAAGAAGCATAAAGATCAGACGCAAAGCATCCCCCTCAGCTCCTACTGTGATATTGTAACAATTAAGGGAAATGATTGCAGAATTAGGATGGCTCCTGGATGCCTTGTAACTGGAATCAGTAATAAGAACACTACACAAGGTAACAACCATTGTTAAAATTAGATGAGAGCTCCCATTCAATCGGGGTTGTCTAGAAACTTGTTATAAAAACAACTCAAACTTACAAAGACAAGAGATTTGGAAAGAGATTTATCAAACATGGTGTAAAGTGAAACTGGCTCAGTTGCCCCTAGCAACCAATCAGATTCCACCTTTCATTTTCCAAAGAGTCTGTGAGGAATGAAAGGTGAAATCTGATTGGTTGCTAGGGGCAACTGAGCCAGTTTCACTTTACACCATGTTTGATAAATCTCCCCCTTGGTCCATATCTTTCATTGCATGATTTGGTGACAGTCCGTTGGGGTCATAACTTAAAGGGGTATTCCACTCAAACATAACTTTTGATATGTTGCTGCCCATGGTGAGACTAACAGTTCATTCCCTACTTATTATTTATTCAGTCTTCTTCCCCCAGTTCTTAACTACTGCTTTCTGTTGAAAACACAAAAATCTATTTATGAGCCTTTCCCTCCATCTCCCTCTCTGTCTCCCCTCCCTTTTGATAATCCTGACTGGCTTTATCTGCAACTTTGTAGCTTCTTTGTATGCCAGGAAGATCAATCACAGCAAGTTCATTAGCAACTTCACCTCAGAATAATACCTTCTACGTAGAGACACAGTAGCGGCACTCTCCCATAGGTAAAATTGCTTTATTTGATAGGCAAGAACATAGGACAAACAGTGCGATCCACAGGAAGAGCTACGAATCGTTTCGCGCTACACGCGCATCAACAGCCTGTTGATGCGCGTGTAGCGCGAAACGATTCGTAGCTCTTCCTGTGGATCGCACTGTTTGTCCTATGTTCTTGCCTATGAAATAAAGCAATTTTACCTATGGGAGAGTGCCGCTACTGTGTCTCTACGTAGAAGGTATTAATCATGTCTTTGGCAGAGCACCACCCGATGGTATAACAGCGGTTCCAGCTTCAGTACACAGCCCGGGCTTGCTCTACTTATTGACTGGTGTGCCAGCCGTTACCTCTTGGTTGGTGTCACCTCAGAATAACCCTCCCAGCATTACAAAGAAGTTACAAAGTTATAGGAAAAAGCCTGCCAGGGACTTGTTTACATCAGTTCATCGTGATCAAATATTGGTAAAAAAAAAAAAAAAATATAGAAAATCTGAAAAATTCCCCCAGAGGTAAGTAGTTTGCTTACAATTACTGCATATAAATGCGGTTTGAGAGTCAAGGCACAGAGTACATTACTCATTACATTGAATTCTAATTAAGGCTATGTTCACACAATTTTTTCGTATTTCTACGGCCATTGCTGCCGATTGCAACAATGGCCGTAGTTAATACAAAAAATACATTGGCTTGTTGTCTATGGAGTTCCGGCCGGAGCATATACACATAGTATACTTTCCGGCCGAGACCCCCAGTGGCGCCGCAATCAACTGACATGTCAGTTTTTTGCAGCCGCTATTCATTGAATAGTGGCCACAGAAAGCTCTGTCAGTGCACAGTATGAAGCGAGCGGCTGCGGGTGCAAGCTTCATAATGTGCTGTGGTGAGTTCTGATGCGGGTGAGTGCTCATGCGCCCGCATCAGAACTCTGCGGCGTGAAAGATCATCTGGCCGGTACTGCAGGGTCACGAAACGGCCAGTTTCTTACGCCATGTGAACATGGCCTAAATCTGCAGGCCAATTGCAGGAAATCCCCTCAAAATAACTTTTAGAGATTTCTTCAACTTAAGTTGCACACTGCTTATTCTGAGATCCCATATTTTAAGCCCCTATTACACAGGGCAATCAGCGGGAGCAAGCGAGCACCGACCTGTCAGGTCGGCACTTGCTTGCTTCTCATTCCCCACTCGCTGCCAGGGTTCCCCACAAGCGCAGACAGCGAGCGGGTAAGTGCAGGGGGGCTGTGGGGAGGTGCAGAAGGGGATCCCCGGACTAACTTTAGATCATCCGAGGAGCTCTTAAGAGATAATGGCGGTCTGCTGCCACCGCTCCTGTTACATAGGGCGATGGCAGCAGATCATTGCCTTCGTTGTCGTTAGTCTTTCAACATATTGAAAGACGTTAAAAGACGATGATCAGCCAACATTGTGTTGGCGATGTCGGCTGATCGTTCCCTTTTTTTACACAAATCGATAATTGGCCAAATAAGGAAAATATTTTGCCAAATACGGTCGATAATTGCTACGTGTATAGAGCCTTTATGAAAAGGTATGGAATCTGTAGACTGTCCAGCATCGCTATCTGTCTAGCAGTTCATCTTTTGTGAATGAAGGGTAGAATACCTTAGTTATATACACAACATAACCACAAAATAAGTCATCTGTGGGGAACCACACTAAAAGGGCATTTACTGTTAATAAATGTAGGGCAAAACACTTGTGTGGCCACTTAGCTTTTTCCATCTATGTCTGGTAAGGTATGCAGAAGAGGTCTGGTAGGGTTACCTTAGTAGACGTCTTTCGGCCCATTAAAGCTTCAGATGAAATTTCTTTTCTATAGATGGTCTGCAATAAGTGATAAGGACTCTTGTTTTATTTCATTGTTCCTCTCGGACATTATTAGAAAATTCTAATGAAAATAGCGTGTGATACTAACCCTCTCAAAGGCAATTATAAGCTCATTTTCTTAACAAATGGCTCAATCAATAAATTCCCCAGACAGCCATGATGTTAACATCTATGCCGCATGTATTAAAAATGTAATCTTTAATTCTTCTTTTTCCTAATGTACCTACTTAATAATGGTCACAGCAATCTCCTTTATTTGCATTTTGTAAGTTTCTCACCCTATAGTGGGAGGTTTTGTCCTTGCGTCAGATCTGGAATAAGAAAGTTTGTGATGAACTCCGAACACTTCATTCAATGACCATTACGAATAAATACAAACTGAAAGTTGCAAATTTGCTAAGAATTTCCTCAGGATTTGGTAATTTAACAATGTATTATTTGCCTTGTGGTGAATGCTGTTATCTTCAATACGGCTGCCCAATATCAGCATCAGTTGACTATATACTGCAGAAGTCAATCGGAGCTTTTTGAAAAAGTCCTTTAGTCAAGCCAATAATTGTCCGTAAATGGCTTCCCAAACAATTCCCATTTACATGTGCTCACAACAAACAATAATATTTAGGGCTTCATGATCCCAGCAATCAGCCTATTGATCACTGTATCAGCTGACCACCAATAGCTGGGGTAATAACCAGTAACATTTGATCTAGTCTATATTTTTTCTTACATCTGAACAGGTGTCAACAAGAAGATGACCTGAGAAAGTAATCCTCTTGAAAGGCATTGTCAGATTGTACAAGTAAAAGCCCTAGACAGTGCAACTCGAGCATGCTTGAGTCCGATTGTTTGGTGTTTAAATACCGGAAGTTGTATGCAGCCCTAGGGAGTCCGGAAAACATGTGTACAGCCAAGGGCCAGGTTCACACAGGGTAAGACAGCGGCCATTCTGGGACACAGCCATGTCACTGAATGGCCCCTGTCAGTACCAGCCGGATTAACTTCACGTCCCTTGATTTGGAATGCGGGTGCATTCGGGTGTGCCCGCATTCCAAATCACCATAGCAGACAATGTAAAGTACGGCTGGAGCCACACTTTACATTGTCTGCACTGTCAGTTTTGTGCAGCCGCTATTCAATGCAATATGCAATCGCAATATAGTGGCAGCACAAAACTAACATGTCAGTTTTCTATACAGCCGCATGGAATCCCGTCTTGAGTGTATACACAGTGTATACACTCCAGCCCGGATTCCATAGGACACAATGTTATTTTAATTTTCAATAAATAGCAGCCAGTGTTGCAACGGCCTTTATTTATTGAAAATTTATGTTGTGTTAACTTAGTCTCAGGCTGTAACCATGTTTTCCAGGTAGCCTTAGGGATGCATCCAACTTCTTCAGCCACCGGTATTCAAAAGCCAAACAATCAGACTTCATGTTCAAGTTGCGCTCCCCTCTAAAAAGGCACATTCTCTTCATCTAAGATAAGCTAGATACTTTACAACATACCAGCCAGTTGCAAGAATTACCAAGAAAACAAGTGTATAGCGTAAACCACCATTCTCTTCTGGATTTTGCTCTACAGGTGTTATCAATGTAACAACTAAAACTAAAAAATTTTCGAAACTGGAGTTTACACCTGCATGTGTGTGCATCCGTTTTGATCCATTTTTCCATTGAATTCCATTATTAAAAAAAGGATCAAAACTGATCCATTTTTTTTAATGTACACAAAAATATAGTCAACCTAATAATCGTTTTTGTTTGTTTTTTTAATAATGGAATTCAATAAAAGAACGGATCAAAATGGATTGCTGTTCGGGACTGGATATTTCTCTCCTCCATGCACACTCAGTCCTCTGGACTCCTCCCCTCTCCATAGAGCATAAGGGACACAGGAATCTGCTTCTTCTGAAGTCAGGGGGCAGCTAGGAAAACAGCTTTTTCAGTACAGAAGGAAGCTCTTTTGCTAAACAAAACCTATTACAAGAGTTTCTTAAAATCGCTTGTACTATTGATATTTATTGGTTTCAGAAAAAAGTTAGGCTAGGTTCTTATAACATCTTTTTTTTGTCCTGTTCGTCAGTCGTATTTTTGGACGTCCGTCATTTTGAGGTCAAATAACGTCCGTTATTTTGCAATGATGTCCGTGATTTTAAAAATCTTGTTAGAGCCCAAACCGCACCTCTAACAAGTGAAGTAAAGTACCATTCAAACAGTCCCCAAACCTAGTAAATACTGTAGGCTAGTATATTACCCCCAGATAAACTCCCCATACTATGTTCTTTTAATGCATCTATTGAAAAGAACAGTTCACTTTGTTTTAATTATATTTTAATTTAAGAATCAGAATACTAAGCAATCTGGTTTGCCTTGCTTTGTATGTAGCCATTCCTTGCTTCTGTGATGTGTGAGTGTCTTTACGTTACAATGATTTATGAGCCCCAGATCCATTTATGAAGAGAAAGTCTCAAGGTTTGCTGTACATTGTTTAATATGCTATAGTTGCAATCATGTTAATTGCAGAGTCGTAAATCATTGCCTAGTCTCCAGGGATATAACAAGATCAATATGGCCAGATTGTCCCAGAACAAAATCTTACCGCAAAATTGCTTTTTTTTTTTTTTTTTAGGACCGCTCAACAAGTTCCGCATTGTCTTGTTATAATTAAATCTCCATTTCACTGCAATGTTTTAGAGAGTCTGCTGCTCTGAGTTATAAATTCTGCCGGGCGGCACATAATACCGGGTTTATTTGCTAAAGGAATTGTGTCACTAAAAAATTAAATTGTATTGTCAAAACTAACACTGTCCAGTAACATTCAGTTATATTGTTTTTTAGAGAAAATAGAAAGTCATCTTGAAAAGCTAGATAGAAAAGGATTTCAAGAATGTAACAGCCAAAAGTAATAAAAATGTGGCAAAAGAAATATAGGTAAAAGTGTACTGTTCCCCAATTTTGTGTGTGTTCTGTTAAATGATCAATGTCGTATAAGTAAGAAACTTTGTAACATATCTTATCAGTAAAAAAAACAAAAATGGTTGAGAAGAAGCTACTTTCCTTACCTCGCTATATTTAAATTTACTCTGCAAAATATATTACTTAAATTTTAGCCTGTGTTTACTAGATGGACTAGAAGCTCACCGAGAGATCATATTAAATGCTGCTTATTCAAGTCTATGGAGAGGGAAAGAATGAGGAGTGAAATGGAAGTGAGTTCAGATAGAGTCAGACAGAGAGACGCAGACTGCAAAGAGACTTCTCAAAGTGAAATATAAGAATTAGATTTCACCCCAGGGCTTGTTTAACCGCTTAGACTGTTCACTACTGCTCTGTAATGCCCTGATGACATAGGAGAAAATAAATATAAAGACTCGGTTCGGGTTCGTATGAACCCGAACTCTCGGTAATGACTCCCGCTGTCTGCCCGCTCTGTGCAGCGGGCAGATCCAGCGGGAGGACCGCCTGGAAAACTGGGATACAGCCATAGCCATAGGCTGTATCCCAGTTTTCCAGGTGGTCCTCCCGCTGTATCCACCCGCTCCACGGAGCGGGCAGACAGTGGGAATCTGATGCCGAGCGTTCGGGTTCATATGAACCCGAACCTCGGAGGGTTTGGACCATCCCTAATGAAGACACAGGATAATGGGATTCTGTGTGTGCGCAGTGTATGTAAGAGAAAAGGCTTCACCCACCAGCTCAAGGACAATGAGAAGAAAAGAGGCAGAGCAAGTAAAGGGGAAAAACTGATGAAAAATGCCATATACAAGTTATAAACTGGCCAGAAAGAGTGCTACTTTTCATGTACACACAGGGCATTAACAAGGCGATAACCCATTAAGGACAGAGCCAATTTCGATTTTTGCGTTTTCGTTTTTTTGCGTCACTTATTTTTTGCGTCACTAATTGTACTTTGCAATGACAGGCTGAATTTTTGCATAAAGTACACTGCGAAACCAGAAAAAAATTCAAAGTGTGGTGAAATTGAAAAAAAAAAACGCATTTTGTTTATTTGGGGGAAATGTGTTTTTACGCCATTCGCCCTGGGGTAAAACTGACTTGTTATGCATGTTCCTCAAGTCGTTACAATTACAACGATATGTAACATGTATAACTTATATTGTATCTGATGGCCTGTAAAAAATTTAAACCATTGTCAACAAATATACGTCACTTAAAATCGCTCCATTCCCAGGCTTATAGCGCTTTTATCCTTTGGTCTATGGGGCTGTGTGAGGTGTCATTTTTTGCACCATGATCTGTACTTTCTATCGGTACCTTGATTGCGCATATACGACTTTTTGATCGCTTTTTATTACAATTTTTCTGGATTTGATGCAACCAAAAATGCGCAATTTTGCACTTTGGGATTTTTTTGCACTGACGCCGTTTATCGTGCGAGATCAGGAATGTGATTAATTAATAGTTCAGGCGATTACGCACGCAGCGATAGCAAACATGTTTGTTTATTTATTTATTTACTTTTATTAATAACCTGGGAAAAGGGGGGTGATTCAGACTTTTATTAGGGTAGGGGGATTTTTACTAATAGCAATACTTTTTTTTTTAACTTTTGCACTTATACTAGAAGCCCCCTGGGGGACTTCTAGTATAAGTGCTCTGATCTCTCATAGAGATCTCTGCAGCATAGATATGCTGCAGAGATCCATAAGATAGGCACGATAGGTAAACGAGTGCCGAGTCGGGGACGGCGCCATCTTGGAGCGGTCCCCGGCCGGCTTCAGTAACGGAGATCGCTCCTCCGGGATAACATCCCGGAGGAGCGATCTCCCCACTAGACACCAGGGATGACGCTGCGTCCGGTAATCGGATGCAGCTGTCAACTTTGACAGCTGCATCTGATTACTGTATTAGCGGGCACGGCAGATCGGACCGTGCCTGCTAATACCTGCGGCCCCGGGCTACAAGCGGCACCTGGGACCGCCGCGGTTCAGAGCGGGGTCGCCGCGCGGCCCCGCTCTGAACGTCCCCAACGGCATCAGGGCGTAAATATACGCCCTATGTCATTAAGGGGTTAATATAGCGCACCTGTCACTAATAAAATCTAAGAGGGTACTTCTCCTGGCTTGTTCTACTGATCGGTTGAAATCTGAACACTCACACCCTGATCAATTAAAACTTTTGATAAGTCTCTGTGACCTATAAAAAGTTCTCATTTTAACGACAGGTACACTTTAAGGATGGCGTTGCCACATTCTGAACATGGTAACTGTTTTTTTTTTCCTATACACATATGCTTTTATGTCTGACTCAATAAGCCCTTCCCCTTTAATGCCAGCACATTTTAATTAAAGTTGGATTTTTACAGATTTATAACTCAATTTTAAGTTGGTTGAAAAAACAAGTTTATGCAGGCCTGGATAGGAAGAATGTAATAAATATAGATATATCAGAGAAATTAAATCAATATTTTGGCAGACAATGGTATACCTCAGTGTCTCAATCTCATTTGAATATTACAAGCCTAAACATGTCTATAAACCAAAGTAACTAACAATAATGGATTTATTCACAGCAATAAATAAACAAATAAATCATATAGTGCTGGTATAAAAATGAGGCACAAAGACAAAGGTATTGCCCCTATTGCCCCTATTGCCCCTTAAGGATATGTTCACACTGCGTATGAGTCCGGCCGTAGTGCGAACCGCGAATATACGCACGTAGTTTTGAGGTTGATGCGTTTGCTTAAAAGTATACGATATACGCCCGCACAATGCACACTACGTATGAGCTTACGGCCGGATCATATACGGTGCCGTGAAAAATGAACAAGACCATTGTTTGCGGTCCCGTATGAAGTACTTATTTCAGCCAAATTGAACTTGATTTTTCGATCCAAAAGGTTCTGTGAGTTTTATTGGGCTGGGCGAAGATTTCCAAGTAAATGACCTGTTTCAGATCGCTTCGAAACAAGCTAAGGAAGCATAACTGTACTACGGGCGTATGTTCGCGGTTCGTACGCATCCGGACGCATGTCGATTTTTCCCACACCCGTAGTTTCAGCCGCACATGTATGGCGGCGTACGAAATGCGGCCGGACTCATACGCAGTGTGAACATAGCCTAAATATAGAATTCAAGAATCCCATTTAGTCCCACAGCCACTGGTATATTAAATCCAGCCCTTACCAATGCATTCTGCCTTTATAGACACTTCTGATGCGCTGTTGTACATAGCTCATCCATAGCAGCATAGGGTGTAACAAGAGTCACCACTGCAACAAGTAACTTTGTCAGATTTCTTTTCCATCTAAGATCATCTCCCATGAGTTGTGAGTGATATTATTGAGTAGTGGAAGGGTCAAGGAAGCACAGCGACAAAAGATAAAGTGGAGATCTTGTAACGTTATAGTGTGGAGTTCACTTAGTTTTGAGGTATATAATACATAAAAGACACCAACGCTCTGCTCACTCAATAACTGCGGAAATGAAACCTCATCTGGTATCAATCTGCTAAAACTGTGCCCTGCGAGAGCTTTATGACATGGGTTTGCATGGCTGAGCGGCTGCATGCAAACCATATATTACTAAGCACAATGCCAGAGGAGGGATAATGCTAAGGGAGTGTAAACATAGGGCTCCACTGAAGGGAAATGCTTTGGCGTACCAAGACCTTTTAAAGGCTATGTTCACACTACGTATATATCCGGCCGTAGTTCGTACGCGGCCGGACATGTGCGGCTGAAACTACCGCCGTGTGAAAAATAGACATGCGGCTGGATTGCGAACATGCGGGCGAACCGCAAACATACGCCCGTAGTAGAGTTATGCTTCCCTAGCTTGTTTCGAAGCGGTCTGAAGCAGGTCATTTACTTGGAAATCTTCGCCCAGCCCAGTAAACCACACAGAACCTTTTTAATATAAAAATCAAGTTCGATTTGGCTGAAAAAAGTATTCCGTACGGGGCCGCATTGAAATCCACAGCCGTGAGTTGGAACAGTTCCGGCCGCAAACAATGGTCTTGTTCATTTTCATGGCGCCGTATACGATCCGGCCGTAGGCTCATACGTAGTGTGCATTGTGCGGCCAGATATCGTATGCTTTCAAGCGTACGCATCAACCTCAAAACTATGGGTGTATATTCGAGGTTCGCACTACGGCCGGAAATATACGTAGTGTGAACATAGCCTTAAAGTGTACCTGTCATCATAAAAAAAACTTTGACGTGTCATAGAGAGATGCAAAAATTTTAATTGGTCTGGATCTGAGTGTTCAGACCCGTACCGATTGTGAGAACAAGTGGGGAGAGGACCACATTACAGCACGTCCATGTTCTGTGTCAGAAAAAAGTCTACGGAGTCAGGCTCCATAAACTTACATTAGGAGCCCAACTCATCATGTGAAATAGAGTCAGTAGAAGACCGCACTAAGCGCAGTTTTCTCCTGGCTCGTTCTCACAATTAGGAAGGGTCTGAACACTCAGACCCAGACTGGTCAAAACCTTTGACAGGTCTCTATGGCATGTCAAAAGTTTTTTTCATAGTCAAAGGTGCACTTTAAGAACTGCTTAAATAAGGCCTTTTCTGGAGGGGCGTGGCTAGCAGCGCATGGAGGCGGACGCTTAGTGCACAGCTCCGCTCACACTACTGGCCAGAAGAAGCACAAACCTGTGGTTTCCCCGACGGCACTGCCTAGTACTGGGTGCCCAACATCCCTGGCACACATTTCAGCGACCAGATGGCAAGTCTCAGCAAAAAACGGACCAAGAAGAGTCCTATGAAGCTCACCCACTTCTTCCCTGCAGCAGACGGGACCCAAGATGGCGCCGCCGGTCCGTCTGGGAACAACGAGACATCCTCTGTGCACGGCACCGCGACTTCTCTGAGCTCGGGAGGTGCCTCACCAGCATCAGCTTCCTCCGGCACGGGATCCCACGGGACCCCGCCACCGCTGGCTAACCCTGCACGTAAGCAACAGGGCCGAGGTAATCCACAACATGGCGGCTCCCCACATGTGACGCACCTCACTCCCACATGCCAGCAGCTTACATCCTCTCCTATGCCTATGGGATCAGCAGCCCCTCTGTCTGAACAATTCATGAGAGCGCTTTTGGCAGAACACCATTCCTCCTTACAGGCAGAGATAAGATCTGCGGTAGCTGCCATGCACAAGGACATTACTGCCATAGGGAACCGCACCACTCATATAGAGGGGAAAATGGCGGAGCTTACTGCTGCACATAATGTCATTGTGGATGCCTCCAACAGTGCTGAGGAAGAAATACAAGCACTAAAGCTTAAAATAGCTCGACAAGGAATAACCTCCGGTTCAGAAACATCCCAGAACAAGTGAAAGCAGAGGACCTGCATGATTTCTTAGTGGATTACTTCACTGCCTTATTGCCTCAAGCATCTACTCTTGACTTGACTATCGATCGTGTGCATAGATTACCCAAGCCCAGAACACTGGCAGCGGATATTCCTAGAGACACGATCACTAGGATCCACTTCTTCCATATAAAGGAGAAAATTATGGAGGCCGCACGTCGCAATCCCACCCTACCAGATCGCTTCACTAACATTGCGATTTTTGCTGACCTCTCAGCGGTGACCCTGGCCAGACGGAGGGAGTTTAACGTGGGCACGAAAATATTGCGGGACAATGGGTTCCCCTATAAATGGGGCTTCCCAGTCAAGCTGATTATCTCCTACCAGGGAACCAAACATATTGCCTCATCTCCCGCGACTGTGCGCCGTCTCTGCACTCAATGGGACTTGCTGCCGGACAACCTGGATACACCTCGCCAGATCCCTAAAGAAAGGACCACTGTGGAGCGAAGAAAACCAAGAATGTGTGAATAACTCTCCCTTTATAGCCTCTACAGGTCTTTTATTGCTCGACAGACCTAGTTTGCACTAAGTGCCTTGAGCACTCCCTAGTTATCTGTAGCTAGTGCCTCTGGGGAACATTATAGGATCATAGGCCATTACTAATGTTTTAGTCTAGATGCTCTTAAGCCTACCGATTTACTCCCCACTGTACGTTTTGTACACTATTTCTCACTTATTCTGTTGTTTGTTTGTTTGCTCTTGTTATCCTTGTTACCAGTTTATTTTGTGTGTTCCAAGGTACCCTGGACCCTACTGGGTAATGCTGTTTATGAGACCTCAATGTTATATCTGTGTCCTGCAAAAAGAGAGAAATTCGCAGCGGCACTTCACCATAAATTCACCTTTATTAAATCCACCACATGCTTAGCAGGACATTGAGAGGACGCTCCCTCCCCACCGACGTTTCACGCCTATCTGGCGCTTTCTCACGGCATCCATCCATATATCTGTGTCCACCTGCCCACAGCGTCTGCACCCAATTGCCAATATGGGTATCCAAATCTTATCCATTAATGCCAAAGGGCTTAATTCACCCTTCAAAAGAGCCATGCTCTGGAATGAGGCTAAATGCTCCTCTCCTGATATATTATGCGTCCAGGAGACACACCTACTGGACAGGGACACTGTACGCCTCAAAAATAAGCACTACCCTCATATCATACATGCTCCCGCTGTACGCAAAAAGGAGGAGTGGCGTTAGCTGTCCGTGACACGGTAGCCTTTGTGCCCCACCAGGTGGAGGCAGACGCTGGGGGCAGGTATATCATACTGATTTGTTCTATCAATACAGTTAAGTATACCATAGTAGTTGTGTATGGTCCCAATAAGAAACAGTGTGCTTTTTTACGCTCTACCCTGAAGAAAGCTAAGTCCGTTGCACAGGGACTGTTTGTGGCTGTGGGGGACTTTAACTGCCAGTTGTGGCCGTCTATGGATTCTACTTCTAGCACTATCCCTGTAGAACCAACCAAAGCCTTTTCTATTGTTTCTTAACTAGGCTTGTACGATGTCTGGCGTGTGTGCCATCCAACCGAACGAGATTTTACTTATTATTCTCCCCCCCATAAAATTTATACCCGTATAGACTTATTTCTTGTGGACAACTTGGTCATACCCCTAGTGGAAAAAACTGCAATAAAAACTATCACATGGTCTGACCACGCCCCTATAACCTTGCATCTCAAAGAACAATATTCCGCCCACCCTACAGCCTTGTGGAGGCTAAATAATTATGTTCTTCAACATCCTACATATATCCCCAAAACCAAATCTGCTATACAAGAGTACTTTCGGTTGAATGACACAGACGAGATATCTAGCCATACCCTCTGGTGTGCTTTTAAAGCAACCATTAGAGGACATTTTATAAGCCAAACATCGTACAACAGGAAACGGTTACACAAACAGATGTTAGAACTCCAAATGAAATTGGCGGACCTCCACAGGTTAAACAAGCAGTCCTTCTGCGGCAACAGAGCCTCTGAGATCTCTGCGATCCATTCACAACTTCACAACTTGAATCTGCACAAATATGACATGGCCCTTAGACATTTGAAGATGTCCTACTATTGGCAGGGGAACAAGGCAGGTGCCCTTTTGGCTAAACAAGTCAGCCAAAGGGGGGTTAAATCCAGACCACCATTCATAGTGGATAGTAAAGGTTCGAAGGTCTTTGACCCGCAGGGCATGGCACAATGCTTTGCAGAGTATTATGAGCAACTCTACAATCTCCGTACTGACCCCAGTACTCCCCAACCCACTGCAGATATAATAGCATCTTTTCTTCACTCTGCCTGTCTGCCAAAAATCCCAGAGGTCCACCTACAAGCCTTAGCAGCTGAGTTTACAGAGCAAGAAGTGAGTTCCCTGTTTAAAACACTTAAACCCAATAAATCTCCCGGCCCTGACGGGCTCTCAAATGAATTTTATAAATTGCATGGAGCACTGCTGGCACCCTATATGACTCGCTTGTTCAACAACTTTGCATCAGGGACAATGCCGCCTAGAGAAATGTTGAAGGCAGTGATAGTCACATTGCCGAAACCAGGCAAACCTGCGGATAGGCCCACAAATTTTAGACCTATCTCATTACTAAATACGGATCTTAAACTGTATGCAAAGTTGTTGGCAACCCGAATGGTAGATATACTGCCTTTGGTGGTTCATAACGACCAGGTTGGATTCGTTAAGGGCTGTCAAACCCTGGTCGGCACAAGACGGTTCCTGAATGTCATTGCCAGTGCCTGTGCCAATCTAACGCCTTCTCTGCTCCTTTCCTTGGATGCGGAGAAGGCGTTCGATAGGGTACACTGGGGCTATCTCAGAGCAGTCCTAGAAAACTTTGGATTCCCCCCCAGACTGATTATATCTATAATGTCGCTATATACTTGCCCCTCGACAAAGGTTCTTACAGCTGGTGCCCTGTCATCAGCCTTTGGCATTTCTAATGGCACGAGACAGGGGTGCCCCTTGTCACCCCTGATCTTTGCCCTCATAATGGAACCCTTGGCCCAACATGTGCGATTAACACCTCAAATACACGGCATCGATATAGGTACCCATGAACATCGTTTAGGGCTCTTCGACGACGATGTTATAATCTCTATCTCCAGGCCGACTCAGTCTCTTCCGGCGGCTATGTCCCTATTGGACACCTTTAGTAAGGTGAGCTACTACAAACTTAATGTTAACAAATCGGTTGTAATGGACCTAAATGTCACCCAAAATATTAAGAACGACCTGGCTAAGGAATTCCCATTCCAGTGGTCTAATGGAGAAATCACATATTTGGGAATTATCCTAACCCAATCACCCAGCAAACTAGTTAAAACCAACTTCTCCTCCCTTCTGACCCAATTAGGTAAAGACATATCTTCTTACTCCCCTTTACCTCTATCTTGGCTAGGACGCATCGCTATAGCTAAAATGATGCTATTGCCAAAAATTCTATATATCTTCGGAAATTTACCTATACTTGTTCCCCTGCCATTATTACGCAGACTACAATCTATTATCATGAAATTTATTTGGGGAGGTCAGAGACCACGGGTTGCTGCATCGATTCTTCACCTACCTAAACACTTGGGAGGTCTTGGGTGTCCTTGCATTTTATCCTATTATAGAGCTGCAGTCCTTGACCAAATCAAAAAAAGGAGGGAAGAATCAGTAAACTCTCCCCGGTGGGTACATATGGAAAAACAAATAGTTGGCTCGCCCAATATGAACGATTGGTTGTGCTCCCTGGATATGCCCAATGCTGAGTTCCACTGTAAATTTCCGACCATTAAGGCCGGGGCCCATCTATGGACACTTGTTAATCCCAGTAAACAATTATGCCCGCTACGACTACGCACCTTACCACTATCAAAGGTGCAGCTGGCCCTGGGTGGGAATGACTTTGGCACAGGGACAGCAGCCGGTGCTCATACCCTGGGTGACATAATGGAGGATGGTATCCTTCCCCCCTTTCAAACCCTTGTAACTAAATATGGATTACCTTATAGTGAATTCTACAAATATTTACAACTTAGACATCTTTTGGCCTCTGTGAAATGGGATTGGGACCCCCCTAAAACTCAATATGAGAAATTCTTCTATAACCTTTCTCAACAAGCAAAAGGGATCTCGGTGGCATACTCTAACCTATTGCTACTGAACACTACTGGGCCTCTCCCATTCCAATTGAAATGGGAATTGGACCTAGGGCTCCAGTTCACACCTGAACAATGGAGGTTTGTATTCAGATTGCCATACACTGCTTCTAAATGTGCTAACCATTTAGAAGCTTCTAGGAAATTATTGTACCGCTGGTACTATACCCCGTATTGCTTATCCTGTATTTACCCTTCCTCTTCCCCATTGTGTTGGAGGTGTGAAGCCACAGTCGGTACATTACTACACATTTGGTGAACTTGTGCTAAACTCACACCCCTATGAGAACAAATACGGGCCAAATTGACAGAGTTACTCCATTATCCCATTCCGTGGGGGCCCGAAGTTGCCTTATTGACCCTACACTTAGACGATCTCCCTCGTCCCCATCTAACCCTTATATTTCATATCCTCACGGCCACCCGCACAGCCATAGCAAAGAACTGGAAGTCCCCAGTTATACCATCTATCCCCGCTATTCTCGCTGTGGTGCAGCATAATTATACCATGGAGGGTCTAGTCGCTAGGAGACAAGGTAAATATACTACTTTTCTGAAGCAGTGGGAAGCTTGGCCCTCGTGTGACCTCGACCAATTGTAACGATGCACTGTCCAGTATTGTGTGATGTGGGTGCCTTTTGTATCCTTGAAATGTTGGGTCTCTTCTGCTGGTCTGTTTACTTGGAACTCTAGTACCTTGGAACTTTCTTACATTACTTTTGTTGTTTGATTCATGTACTTTCCCTGATGCCTCCCCCCCCCCCTATTTCCCTTCCCCCCCAATCTCCCCCCCAACTGCCCTTCCCCCCTTCCTCCTTTATTTTCAGGATTTTGTATGGGTCCTGTCTTGATATATTTGTTGTTTATTCATTACTAAAATTAAATAAAGTGTTATAAAAAAAAAAAAAATAAGGCCTTTTCTGTTTCAGTATAACCATGCCCTATTGCACAAAGCAAGGTCCATAAAGGCATAGTTGAGTGACATAAGAGCCCTGATTTCAACCTTATCCAAAAGCTTTGGTTGTTCCCACAGATACCTGCAAAATCTGGAATGTAGAAAGCCTTCTCAGAAGAGTAGAAGCTACTATATCTGCACAGGGAGTGGGAGAACCAACTCAGTTTATAATGGGATGTCCTAAAAGTTCTCATAATAAATTAGTATGCAAAAGAAGAGCCTGTTGAGCTTCATTGAAGACTCTCAAAACACAGAACTAGCCAGGTATCCCTCCGGGAAAGACCCAGCCAAGGGGTAGCTCCTGTAAGGAAACCACTAAAAACACCATATTAAGTGGCCCTATAAGTCAATGTAATGGCAAGGGAAAAACCAAGGCCAGGTATCCATCCACATATAGCTATTTTGGGGTGTTGCCCCTCATCAGTGTGGAGCAGGATTCTGGCTAGGCGGGAGCAATGTGGGTCCTGTGTTTTGAGACTCTTCAATGAGGCTCCACGGGCTCTTCTTTTGCATATTCATGTTTCCCAGGGGGCAATGCACCTAGGATTTCACTGCATTGAGTGCTTTCACTAGCAGCTGGCAGTGTTATCGTTTGGCTGGTCTCCCTGAGATCAACAATCTGTTTCTCATATTAAATTAGTGTCAATCAACATGTATGCAATGAGGGTTTTTTTTATGGCCTTTAACTTGTATTTCAAAAAGTTGTACACTCCACAATGTCCTGCAACACATTTAGGTAGTGTAACAGTGTTTTTAAGTACTTTGGAGTTCTTTGTAAGTATTTGGCATTGTAGAAACATGTAGAGCATATGGCAAAATGTATGTTAAGCAGATGGTAAGTACCCCAAAGTTTGCTGTTTTCAGGGAGTACCAACAGGTTTGACATCCTGTAAACTCAAAAAGAAATAGCTTTAAATTGTAGAAACAGGTTCATCACCACATACGAGGAAGAGAAAAGGGCTTTTTGCAAAGCACCCAAAAATTAGCATTTTTCAGGGAGGATCAATGGGTCCCTTGCTGCGTGCTGATGAATCTTATGAATCTTATTTCATGGTGATGCCTGCTGGTATAAAGTAGTCACTTACAGCAGTCCAGCTGCACTGAAGACTTACTTCACAGAATCCTTATCTATCCCTGCCTGTTTATTTCTGTCCCTTGATGTATGTCCATTGCCCATTGCCAAGAAGACTACCAGCTCATATACAGCTTATGACATCACCCCCTATGTGCCTCCTGATTGGCTATGGGGGTGTTCTCGCTAGCACCGGATTTCCTGTGAGAAGTGATCTCCCCTTTTTCTTCCTGGTTTCCTGCTCTGCAGTTTAGCAATTCAGTACTCAGGCTGTCTCCACCTTCCCCACGGAACGGGAAGGCATCGGGAATCAAATGACAAAGGTTTGAGTTCGTTGAACTTGAAAATTCCCATTGATCGTTCATCTCTACTCTCAAACCCAAGTCCAACCCTAAAGTTTGGATAGAACTTGGGTTTAGTGTCCCAGTTTGCTTGTCTCTGTACGATATTATGGTTCACAAGACAAAATTACCTTATCATAATTTATGGGTATAACATCCTATAAAAAATTAACAAATGGACACAATTGTAGATCAACAGTGCAAGCAAATACAGAACTTATGTAAAATAATTTATCTTTACAAAAGTTCTATACATAAGGTCCTTTTCTACTCTGCCCCTAAATTTATTGTTCACTCTGAACCATTTCAAGGTTGTTCAGCTCAGTTAGAGATCAAGTTACATACTGCCCATGGAGAATGGATGGTGTGAAGAGTTAAGCTGCATAGTGACATTGAGACACACATAGAAAATGCTGAGAGATCCAGTAATTATTATTTTGATTATTATTTTGATTCATAGCTTAGACTGTTTAGTACTGGTCTATAAAGTTCTCCCTGCTTTCATACTGTATCTGAGGGTAGGTTATAGAAACAGCCCGAAACAGCTGTCTGTGGATGGATACCTTGCTTGGGTGGTTTCCTTGACTGGAGACATTCCTTGGCTTGGTTGTTCCTTCCCGGAGGAAGGTTTGGCTAGCTCACTGACGTCAAGATATGTGATGGTGTCTCTGCAGTGTTTTTTTGCATATTTGATTTCCCAGGGGGTAATGTCCTAGAATACACTGATGTTGAGACACGTGATGGTGTCTCTGCGGTGTTTTGGTTGATCTCCCTGAGGTCAACCAGTGTCCTTTTGCATGCACTTACTAGGCATTGCTCCCACTAGCCAGAATCCTACTACACACTGATGAGGGGCAAATACCCTGAAACAGCTGTCTGTGGATGGATACTTTGCTTGGGTGGTTTTCTTGACTGGATACCTCGAAACAGCTGTCTGTGAAAGAATACCTTGCTTGGGTGGTTTCCTTGACTGGAGACATTCCTTGGCTTGGTTGTTCCTTCCCGGAGGAAGGTCTGGCTAGCTCACTGACGTTGAGACATGTAATGGTGTCTCTGCAGTGTTCGTTTGCTTAGAAATATAGGGGAACAAGATCCATTTCACTGTATGTGTCCAGTGTATATAAGACATCATAACAACTAGTCTCTATCCACTAGCTCAGGGGAAATTTAAAGTTTAAGACAAACCTGCAGAGGGAGAAACTGCGGAAAATGCCATTATAAGTTATATAATAGCCAGAAATGGTGCTACCCCTTATGTACACACATATGACTCCTTATTTTCTAATGCATGCCTTCAATACTATATTCCACTATATAGGAATGCATTAGCATGTATAGCCCATAGGATCCCATTCTAAAAAAAAAATGTTTGCAATAGTTTAGCTGAATGGTCATGTATATTACCCCGGGGTATGCAAAAAGGACAGGTCTTTGACGAGTTTACGGCACCCCATGGATTCGTTTGGGAGCTTTAAGAGAACATACAGTGAGCACGGTGTTCAAAGTACTGTGAACATACCATTACTGGGTCTAATAGAGAAACTAATAAAATGGTGACATGTTGATTCAGTCGACTATAGATTCTATTCTGCATTGGTTTGATACAAATAAGTATGTCAAGGTACATTTTGAAGTGGTTGAATTGGTGCAAATGAAGTTCTGCCGGCTGTGATAATTAGACAGCATAATTTTAGCAGAAATAATGGCGTGAAGGAGGAACAACACCGAATATAAACCCTTCCATCGCTAAACAATTCATGTCAGCACTCAATTGAAAAATCGAGTTATCAAATCATCGTCTGCAAAACCTACTTAATGATATGTTTGCTTGGCTGAGAATTGTGATCTTTACCAATGCAAATGATTTAACTAAAGATTTTCCGTCTCTATGATCAAAGAGACAAAAGCGCGTTTTGCCCGATACATAAATAACCCCCCCCCCCCCCCCCCCCCTTGTACCGCTATTCTGCATTTATCTACATTTGCTTAAAATTCACTTTTAAATGGTTTAGCAATGTAAGGTATTTCATTATCTCCCAATTACAAATGATTCTTTGAAATTCCGTGTTTGAAATTATTTCTTTTGAAAGAGTCTAATTGGATTGCCGCTAAAGCGCCGTACAGTTCACTGCCAATCTAGTGCGACTAGGAAGAATATTATTATATAAGGTGTGGCTGGAATAGAATATTATAGATAGTCATTGTACTGTATGTATGTTACATTCCTAAGTTCTCTTTCCTGTATAGAAAGAAATACTTGAAGGCAAGAAAGGCAGCTTTTTCCTACATCTCTAGACTGTTCTGATGATACGGCTCACTTCTTTCTTATCTGTGTAGCTTTTCTACATCAAAGAACATATTGCATATCACAGCAGCATATCACTACTATAGCATTTTGTTCTGTGGTTCATTCCACTTCATATTTAAACTTGCCTTCCAGTTAAGAAATGTGCAGTGTCCCAGTACCCTTATCCCAGTTACAAAAGTATACAGTATACCTGGGTGTTGTATACCCTGTATATCATGTGCCCTACCGAGGCATTATGGATGTGCAATGGTTAACATTGCTTTTTATTGCCACTACAACTATGTCATACGTCAAGAATGCATGGCGTCTTGGTCTCATGACCTTCTCTCAGGTAGTTCATATAGTGTGGTCTCTCAGGTTCAATCCTTTTCCAGGTTAGAACCAATCCCTGTAAACCTAAGTCCAACCCTCGTTTCCCAGAGGGCTGGATCATTCCAGTCAGTCCTGGCTATACTAGAAAAAGGGGTAGAAAGTGTAGGCTTGACATCAATAATAGATTCACACATATCTTTTGGTTTGTGGAGAGCAGGGTTGGTTTTTAGGGGGTAACAAAATGGCCAACTGAGATCTGTTCAGGGGGTCTCTGAAGAACAGACTATTATCACCCAGGAATAGGCTGTATAGTCATGGCAATTTAAGGTGGTATTATCACCCAGGTGGTAATTTAAGATGGTATTATCACCCAGGAATAGGCTGTATAGTCATGGCAATTTAAGGTGGTATTACAGCATCATGTGTACTAAAATTAGCGCTCTCCATGCTTCCTCCTCAGTCCCAAATACTACAGCTTCAGAGTAGCCTGTCTCAGCTGGCAGACCGCTCAGCCAATCACTGTCTGGGACCGGCGTGGCCAGTGATTGGCTGTAAGCTCTGACGGGCCACTTTGAAGCTGTATCCCCCAGGACCAGGGAGAAAGCATGCAGAGCCCTGGAGGAGACTGGGAATGTGAATAGGTAATGTAAAAAATGTTTAGGCAAAGGCTGCACCGACCTCGCTAATGATGTTGGTGCAGCCCTTACTAAATGATTATTGGGCAATGTAATAGGCTCAGTAAATGAGCGCCGATCTAGGAGATCACCAGTCATTTACAGTATTGATCTGGCCTTGCAATAGCACCCTTACTCTTGGTTCAGACGCATAGGCAGCGGCAGCCTGAAATTTATAGTCATCATATATTATTTAATGAACCATGTGTTCAGAGACACAACTGTCAGCAGCCGGCACGCATGCATGTACCATAGCTCATGGTCACGCTATCATAACCATTTTGTATGAATACAATATTAACAACATACATGAAGGAAATTGATAATTTGGAACATCTATTACAAACAGGAAGATGCTCTCATCTTACTGTTCTTACTTGAAACTTAATAGAACTTTGTTTTTAATCTGTTGATGGAACCTTTATATCCTCCATAATGTTCTGAAGTTGATTGAAATCAATTAAAGTAATTGGATGAATAAAATAGCTTTGACATACACCATAAACCACCATAAATATCTATAAAATTCACCTTTACAATCCAACAGATGTACATAAATAACACAAATTATCAGCATATACACTATCCCTCTACAAGGAGAATATTTCATTTATAGCTGCATGCAATAACTGATTATGAAACATTCATAACCCAATAAAATGGAGGCCCAGGAGTAAACTTAATGTATTATTAATCAACTAAAACAATATCCAAATGGTAAAAGGGCAGTTTCTCCAGTAATACTAAAATAAGCTGTTTAGTATTCTTTATCATGTAGACCAAAGGAGGCACTTTAAATATCTAAGTCCACAGGAACATCTTGAATAATAAAATACACAGTATAATAAAGCCGCCGTCCTTTGACATTTTAATTTCTGCAGCACAGTTATACTATGAGAAGCAACAAAGCCAGATCACAATCTCTCTCTTACTTTAACGTGCTACACAAAAGGTCTAACATCAAGGTTAAATTGTTGGCCCCCTCAAAAGGGCCAACACTACCTCGTAGCTACCTAAGTGGGTCCATATCAACATTTTCCTCTGGTTGGTCATTTTCAACTTATGAGACCATTAAAGTATAGCCCTGTGTTCTGTAGAGACCTATGCATGGACTGTATGGGAATCTAAGGCACTATATGGCAGTATTATATAGGATATACTTAGGGATTTAGAGGAAATCATTTACTTCCTAGGTATAAGAAGGAACATGAGAAGACGATCCAGCTTGCAGCAATTCAGGAGCATGGGAAAGCCTCTTTGACACTTACAGAAGAATAAAAGGTACATTCTGGAAGCACAGACGGATATATGAAAGGTTACATGTGTCTTCTTGTCTTAACAGCTGTCTAATAGTGTAAGCAGTTTGGAACCTGACTTGCAGCTGACATATTCCCACAACATATTTATATTAGCTATATTCATATGATGGGTTAAAAAGGGTCTTTCCAACTTTCAGCAACTTTGTTGAAAACCATACTAATCATTAAGATGAAAGACTTACTTGTATAATGAGGCTTCACTGCGGCCTTGTTCTATATAACTATGATGCTCCATTGGGGCTACTAGAGATGATTCTGAGGGCTACCTTACCTTTTGTACGTTCACTTTAAAGTAATCATTGCAAACTCAGGATTTGCTAGGATATTAGGTGACTGTTTTTAAAGAGGTTTTCTGGGCAGGACTCTTCTAATCTTGATTTTGTGCATAGATTTTGATCCCTCTTTTACTCTGTAGGACATGGGGAAAAGTTTAAAAGACTCTATCAGTCTTGAAGGAGACTCCTTGTCCATCCACCGGCCTTCAGGAAATGATGTCACATCCATTGAGACATCATCGCATGTCCATAAAAGCCAATCAATGAACCTACTTTGCTGATGAAAAAGGTCAAAGAGTGGGGACTCATTACAATGTTGTGATGGAGTCCTATGATTCCTTGTCACTCATTTATAAAAAATGACCTGGTTAGGTGTTCTTCCAAAACCATTACTTTATAAACTTTATTCATAGCCGTTCACTAGAATATTGGTCCATCAAAATGGTGGATCGAAACTTGTCCTAAAAGGACCCTAAAGCAGCTCTATAGCCAAACAGTAACCTGCTTTGTATTGATGAGGGTCAAGAACCTTAAAATAGATGCCTACAGATAGGTGACTCTACTTTTGGCAGGTGTAAAAGTAGGAGTCATGGGGAGCAGAGACTAAGGGCCCTATTACACAGGACGATTATCGTGTGAAAAATCGTTAAATCGTTTGAATTTAAACGATAATCGTTCTGTGTAATTACAGGCAACAATCTAAAAATAGTTAGTATGTCGTTGATAGTTTATTTAGATCTGAACCTAAAATTATCGTTAATTATTTGCTAATCGTTCACAAATCGTTCCCTGTAATTTCACGTTCGTTCACTCAAGTTCCACGTTTTTTCACTAATCGTTCAGTGTAATTGCTCATTGTTTTTCTGGGATCAGAAGGAATAAACGATCATAGTAACGATCACAATAACGATCATAGTAAAAAATCATATCTAACGACCATCGTTCTGTGTAATGTGGTGAACGATTTCAGGTTAACGATAAACAGACTCGTTTGTGATCGTTTATCATTAGTCGTTAATCCTTAAAAATCGCTCAGTGTAATAGGACCCTAAGGGGTTGCTGGCCTTCACCAGTGCCCACCGCAAAGAGGGTTGAACTTGCTAAGGCAGGTGGCCCACAGGTTGCTACCTCTGGCTTAGCTTGCTAGCAGTGGCAGGTAAGGTGCAGCTGGTGACAAGTAGGCAGGCAGGAACACGGCTGGAAGCAGAGCTGGTACCAGGAGCAGCAATCACAGTGTGGGAGCACTGGCGGTAGGAACCACGGGCAGGAACCACAGGCAGGAACCATGGGCAGGAACCACGGGAGATTTGGGACCACACACTAGGAAGCATGCAGAGGCTCCAACACTAGGGTCAGGGCAGGAATTTATAGGGAGGTGTTAGTGCACTTTCACCAATTAGGGACATATTGTCCCTTTAAATCTGTGACAGCCGGCACACGTGCGACCTAAGAGGCGGGGACATGCACGCCAGCCAAGAAAGACAGCGAGCGGGACCGTGGAGCAATGAGTCACCCCACTCTTCAATGAGTGTCAGTACCTACACCCAAGCTTCCAGCCAACAACGAACTATTCTCTCGATTCAAGCGCAGACTATTACATCATGAAATTTACAATTACTTCCTAATGATGGTTTAGTATCAGCCCACACATCGACCTGTTAATTATCAGATGATATTGTGTTATAACAAGGCTTATAGAAACCTGCGCTACACGCTAACTGCGGAGAGGAAGCAATTTATCCGCAATAATTCAGAATAGTTTCCAGAGCAATATCGGCTTTGTTTTTGGCAAACTTGATTGACTTTGGATGGCCCATGAGTTAAAAAAGTTAATTGAATCTGACTGCAACTAAACAATAATTTTGAATACCTCTCAGACATGCTGCACCATTCATTATAGCTTTTGTCTGGGTATAAAGAGACAAGCTTCCTATTATGTAATATTCTCCTCTGAGGGACATATTTAGGTTTAATACAGTTGCTCTTGTATGATTCATTTCATAGACACAATGCTTCCTTTTTTTTCATTATTCCCTAGCAAATTAAAAAAAAAAAAAAGGATGAGCAGCAATAAAATACTGAGGACAAAATAATAACTTGCTTGGCTCTCTCGGATAATGTCACAAAATCACATTGTCCTTAGGTACTGACGATCTGCCACGGCTGCTGAACAAAAATGTGTATACAAATTGTACGTATCATTCCGAGCATTAAGGAAACATATTATAAGGGAATTCTGTAAAATAAATATTAGCACGGAATGAGGACTAGGCTCCCAGCTGGTTACATAGCTCTCACATTGCCTGCCATGGTACAGTGATGCCGTCCCCAGCCCTGTAGGCAGCATGGTAGTGATAGAAAATACACTGCTTATAGGGAGGTAAGCAGATCTTAGCAGGAGGTCAAGTTGCTGATGTCTAGTTACGCTGCTCAAGTCTATAATATTAGAGGTGGAACACTGGTTTTTAACAAGATCCGCTGCTATTATAGAGGCTGTTCAGGATTAGAAAAAAAATGTTTGCCCTCTCTCTCTCTTTTTTTTTTTTTTACAGAAATAGCACCATGTCTTTTCATGGACATTGTTCAGAAGGGACACATCTACAGCAACTTTGACTAAGTCTGAATCTTAGGGTCCTATTAGACAGCCCGTTCATAAAGTGTACTCTTTACTGAGCAAATACACAGACCAACTATCGGGCAGCAAGGGCTGCACGAACATCATAAGCAATGTCCGTGCAGCCCTTGCCTTTGGAGTAAAATAATAAAGTATTTACTTAACGCACCATGTTACCAGCTGTCGTCGGGTCTTCCCTGGTCTCTGCAGCTCTGTTTTCTATCCCTTCTGGTCCGATCTCTGCATTGACAGGCTTCTCAGCCAATTTACTGGCCACAGTCCTGTCCTACTGTATACTACAATCATCAGCCGTCTACCGTGCATCGCTATTGCATGTAGTGATGCGTGCCCAATAATTTTAGGCCTTGACCTAAAGAAACTATCAGCCGATGATCGTTTTATCGGTTAATTGTTCTTTATATTACATGGCGTGATAATCGATCTGTAATAGGGCCTTTACAGATCGTTAATCAATTAGTTTAGTCTGTCCAACTTCCTCTTTCAAAGGGATATGATGCCCATAAGATGGCTACAGTAATAGGAGACCTACGATTGTCAAACTTTGAAACTGGTACTAGTTTAGCTGCAAGTTACTGTAGAGGTGCTCATCTCTGACTTTTTTAGTCTTGGGCCACAATACTAAACACATTTCATGAAGAAACATGGCACTCTGTTTCTGAAAAAATAACCAAAGAGAAAAAAAAAAAAGTATATATCTATATGGCATTTTTTTCCAGTCCCAGATAACCCCTTTAAAGGGGTACCCTGGCACTTAAAAACTTTTTATGTAGTGCTGGTCTTATATAAAACATTATAAACATATTGGGGGAGATTTATCAAACATGGTGTAAAGTGAAACTGGCTCAGTTGCCCCTAGCAACCAATCAGATTCCACCTTTCATTCCTCACAGACTCTTTGAAAAATGAAAGGTGGAATCTGATTGGTTGCTAGGGGCAACTGAGCCAGTTTCACTTTACACCATGTTTGATAAAACTCGCCCATTATCCTTACCTCACCATGTGTCCTCCTGCTTTCTCTCCCAGCTAGCTAATGCCCTTCCTTCTTTGTACTGATAAGCAGATAACAACCCCAACATTGCTGTGTACAGATACATGTCTCTAACTTTTGGGGTAGGTTCTGTTTTTCTGATAATCCTAAACCATATTTCAAGGCTCTTTAGGGGGTCAAGCATTGACCTACAAGGAAGCTTCCTCTAATAGGTGGCCAACTTCTTCTTCTGGAGAGTGACTTGGCATAAAAGACATTTCTCCAATAAGTTCAACCTTTTTGGTCATGTAGCTGTTGATTCAGAAGAAGGGGAAACTGTCTTCCTTACCCAAGCATTTACAAAAGTGCTAGATACTTATCTGATGGCATTGGGCATGACACTGACAGATGTAAGGAACACCGTGAAGTCAATTGGTCACACTATATTGGTTGTGAGGTTAGTCAGGGGAAAGGTCAGAAGCGACGTGAGGAAATATTACTTTACTGAAAGAGTAGTAGATGCTTGGGACAAACTTCCAGCAGATGTGGTTGGTAAATCCTGAATAACTGAATTTATAGATTCCTGGGATAAACATATATCTATCGTAAAATAATAAGAAAGAAGATACTAGAAGGGCAGACTAGATGGACCCAGTGGTCTTTTTCTGCCGACAATCTTCCACGTTTCTATATCCCCCATGTGTATTTTTAAATGCTGCCTCACATCTGCTATTAGTACCTCTTGGCATTCCATAGTTTGGCTGCACTAGATGTAAAGAATCCTTACCCATGTTCATGCCTGTTTTGCCATTCTACTTGGCAATTTGTCTCACGACCTCAATGGACTTAAAATATAATTCTATAGGGCTGTCTAAACACTCAGAACCCTACCAATCAAAACTTTTGGTTTGGTCTTAGGACATGTTCTTAGGACATCTCCTCCCTTATTCACATTACCTAGGGGGAAGGATTAGGGGTGAAGGTTGCTAATTTATCAACCATTACTGTAGCTCCCTCTCAGCATACTGTACCTCATCAACTAACTAGAACGTCCTTGTATACAGTGACTTCTCTTGATGGTAGTACCACCTCGATGAGTACCAGTAAAAAGACATAGCTTGAATCCCGAGCCTCAATACAAAATGTCTAATAGAGTCCTCCAGCTACCAAAGGCATTACTATAGGGGGGTGCAGAGGTAGCAATCACATCTGGGCCCCTAGGTCCTTCTACTACGTATGAAAACACAAGCATTATAAATGATAGATGGAGGCCATGTTAGACATTTTGCACTGGGGTCCATGAGTTGCAACTTATACCTCTGCCACCTACCATGTACCATTTCCTATAACGGTGCATTCCTATATGACTTTTGGACTTTTTCCACCCCTTATCCACAAGGACCCAAATATGACTGCTAGATTTACACCCATTTCCTGCATTAACTCTAACAGCGATATACAGATATACACATAGTATATAAACTGGGTTATGCCATGACTTAGCAAACCATGTCAGTGATTCAAGGTGCAATTTAAGGTCAAGAACAGGAATACTGAGTTTAGTTGGCATCATCTCCTAATCCATAATTATAAACAGAACTGAATGGAATAGATGTGTCCTAGTTCTGCCACATAGGAAAACATTTCTTGTGCTCCAGATGTTAACATTTGAACCAGGAGGCTTGAAAAGTGTATTATTAGTGTTTGTGACAACACTGAGACCCAACAGATACACCGCCGGGAAGGAAGTCTTCTCAGTGAGTGCTATAGGGAGTTTGTTGTCACAATGATTCCGGGAGTTTACGAATTAAAGGTTACGCCTAGAGTCAGGCTTGGATAACTGAGGTTATCAGATTGTACTTAGTACGGCAGACTCCAGGCTTTGGTATTACAGAAGCTGATGGTCCACAGAGGAACAGGGATTTATAAAAATAGTCTGAAGTAAAAGAGAATAAACATATTCATAAAGAGATAGGAAACAGATTTTAGTGATGATTTGGCGCTGTAGATTTTGTGTGGGAAATCTAAATTAAGCTTAACCCTTTCTTAACCCATTATGTACATGTGTGTTATGGGTGAGGAAGTATGGAGTTTGCAGATGACAATTATTGGTAATGAAGAACACTGAAGACCACTCAGATGATTTAACTGTTTAGATGCCACAATCAGTAGCGATCACATCTAAACAGTCCTGACAGTTATCATTGATGGCGCAGTGGCTCAATTGGCAACCACTACAATGTAATTGCATGGTGCAAATTAGTTGTGATAGAAGCCCAAGGGCTATGCTAGGCCTCAGTGCCTGCCATCACTGCTCTGTTGATAGAGCTGTAGCAGACTGGACCTGCAGATTGATGATAACCTAGATCAATGCAATGCAGATCTACAAGATGTAATATACTGAGTGATTGCTTAAAACACACCCCTAGGACTGCTAAAGAAAAGTTTTAAAAAGTTTTTTTTTAAATATAGAGCTATATCTCCCCTAATAATAATGTAAATCACCTACATTTCCTATTTTCCAAACAACTGCATAATGATAATAATAATAATAATAATAACAACAACAAAAACAACAACAACAACAACAACAACAACACTTGGAATTGCCAAATGCAGAATTCCGAACTATTACAATATCACATTCCTGGTCTTGCACGGTCAATGGCATAAACACAAACAAATACTTATGTCCAAGTTTGCTGATTTTTGGTCACATCATGTCCAGAAAAAAAAGTTGAATAAAAAGTAATCAAAAAGTTACAAAAAGTTTGTGGTACTGGCAAAAACTACAGATCACAGCACATAACACTTTGAATACTGTTTTATTTTTATTTTTTTATTTTGCCCTACAAATATTTTTTGAAGTGGGGAAAGACATTTTATACAGCTCCTTCCCATCATTAGTCCTGCAATACATTGCAAATTATTATTATTATTATTATTATTATTATTATTATTATTATTATTATTATAAATCTGTAAGGGGATACAGTACAACACAACACAAGTATAACACAAGGTACACTTAGCCATAAATAAAGTAAATGACACATCTGCTGTAGAAAATCTGCAGCGTACCCAATACCTAAGAAAATACCATTTACCAACATTTACCTGTGAGAACCACCATGCAGCTTCCTGTGCACAGCTCTAACTTCTATAAACCGCCTTATGGTGTGTTCACACCTACAGGATCTGCAGCTGATTTTCTGCAGCAGATTTCATTTAAATAACTGAACACAGCATCAAATCTGCTGCAGATCTGCTGCAGATCCTGTAGGTGTGAACGCACTCTTAAGGGGATCAGGTTAGATTTTGTAAAGTGTAAAATACTGTATACATTTAGTGATGAGAGAGTACTAAAATGCTTCAGTGCTCGGTACTCGAGACATATATTTCCCGATACTCGAGTGCTCATTTTGAGTAACAAACCCCATTGAAATCAATGGGAAACTCGAGCATTTTTGCAGTGGACCCAAGCTCGGTACAGGGAAGGTTCTGGGAAAACCTGTCAACCTCAGAAAATGATGGAAACAACACGGAAATGGACAGGAAACAGCAGGTGCAGCATGTATGGATGTGTAATGGTGCTTTAGGCTATGTTCACACAACTTAAAGAGACCGGCCGTTCCCTACTTAAGTACTGGGCGGATGATCTTTCTGCATCAGCGCGCGCCCGCATCAGAACTCCCCATAGGAAACAGTGAAGCAAGAGGCCGGAGCCGCTCGCTTCATTGTGTGAACTGACAGGTCTTTCTGCGGCCGCAATTCACTGAATTCCGGCTGCAGAAAACTGACATGTCAATTATTTGCGGGTCAGCATGGGATCCCGGCCGAAGCGTATACAATGTGTGGATCCCATAGCAGATAAGGCAATGTTCCACTTAGCATAAAGTATGGCGGTTGTTGCTGACGGCAACAACGGCAGTACTTTTACGTAGTGTGAACATAGCCTTATGGTGTATGCCACCTCTTAAACAGGACAATGAGCAGTGAGGTTCTATGCAGCTGTACTACAAATCACAGCAATACAATGTACAACAGCAGCAGCACCAGCCACAAAAAATATTATAGTACTGAGGACTTCTTTGGGGTCTGTATGCAACACCTGCTGTCCCCTTTCTGCCAGCAGTCGATCACCACAGCACAGTGTGCTGCTAAAATCGTGGTAGCTGCACTGCAAGTCCCAGCCAGCAGTCTGGAGAATTAAAAAAATATATAAATTTTAAACCCTTACGAGGGCTGTTGGGTTCTTTGTCTAGTATCCCTGCCTACAGGAACGCTAATTCCCTTCCTAACACTGTTTCTGGCAGCAGTCGATCACCACAGTGTGCAGCTAAGATCGTGGTAGCTGCACTGCAAGCTCCAGCCAGCAGCCTGTAATAATCCAAAAAAATATAAAAATTTTAAGCCTTTAGAAGGACTGTTGGGTTCTTCGTGTCGGATTCCTGCCTAGCCGCACACTAATTCCCTGCCTAACACTCTCCCTGACAGACAGCAGCTCTCTCCCTAATCTCTTCCAGCCTGCGTCTGAAGCGAGCATCGCAGGACCTGATTCTTATATGCCCAGGTCATCTGATCTGGCCAGCCAATCTCTGCTATCGACATGTACAGGGCCGGTTTTAGACTAGATGTGGCCCTGGGCAAAGTTGAAGGTGGGGCCCCAAATGCTGAAATATTTTAGCAACAATTTAAGGTCCCCATACATGTTACTCTTTTGTTGGTGGTACCTGTTGCTCCTGGTGGGTTCGGCCATCAGTGTAAGGTGTATGGGGCTCTCTGGACAGTCCTCTGACAGATGATATCAGTGGACATAGGGGGTCAAGCTTGATGGAAAATCAACGCCCAACCTCTTTGCTCTCAGAGAGATAAGCCGCCATCAGATCTGTATGGCTATGGCTTTCCCCTCTCATAGAGAACACAGGAACACTCAGATGTGCCAAATTTCTGTGTATGGGGAGGACGGGACCGGATGGGACAGATAATTGTCAGCTGAAGGATTGTTCAGCCAGCAGTTATTGGAAGTGTACGGCCACTTTTAAGGCCGTATTACACGGCCTGATATTCTGCAGAAGTGAGCGCCAATCTGGTAGAATGGAGCTCGCTTAGAGAGCCTACTACATGGCTCTTTTATGATGCAGCAAAAGCTATGGAGGAGATTTATCAAACTGGTGTAAAGAAGAATTGGCTCAGTTGCCCCTAGCAACCAATCAGATTCCACCATCTTAGAATGTGAGTAATGAATGGTGGAATCTGATTGGTTGCTAGGGGCAACGGAACCAGTTTCACTTTACACCATGTTTGATAAATCTCCCCCTATGTGTATATATACAGTATATCATTAGTGATGTGTGTGCAATCCTTGCTGTATAAAGTAAACAATAAAGATATATACTACCTGATCACGTTCCCCGCTGCCCTCAGGCCTTGTCTGTGATATATACTACCTGATCATGTTCCCCAGTGTCCTCACAGAGCGATAGCGTCCTGATTCGGACTATTTTCGCTCCATATATTAGGCCCCTTACTCAGTTCAGAAGGTTACATGCCGGGACTGCCGCTATATGCCAGGACTGCCCCTACATGTCAGGACTGCCACTATATGCCAGGACTGCCCCTACATGTCAGGACTGCCGCTACATGCCGGGACTGCCCCTACATGTCAGGACTGCCACTATATGCCAGGACTGCCCCTACATGTCAGAACTGCCCATACATTCTGGGACTGCCGCTACATGCCGGGACTGCCCCTACATGTCAGGACTGCCGCTAAATATTACCTCCATACCGTTATTGAAGAAAACTTTACTATATATAGGCCAATATTACCACCATAAAGTGACCGCCCCATAATGACTCTATATATACACTATATACAGACCAATATTACCACCATAAAGTGACCGCCCCATAATGACTCTATATACACTATATACAGACCAATATTACTGCCATAGAGTGACCACCGCATGACTCTATATACACTATATACAGACCAATATTACCGCTATAGACTTTCCACTGTATAATGAATGACTCTTTATACACTGTATACAGACCAATATTATGTGGCTGTCACTCTATGGCTGTACTTTTGGTCTGTATATAGTGTATGTATAGAGTCATTATGTGGTGGTCACTGTATGGCGGTAATATTGGTCTGTATATAGTGTCATTATGTGGTAGTCAATCTATGGCAGTAATGACTATATATACACTATATACAGAACAATATTAATGCCAAAGAGTGACCACTGCATAATGACACTTTATACAGACCAATATTACCGCCATAGAGTGACCGCCACATAACTCTATATACACACTATATACAGACCAATATTACCGCCATAGATTGACCACTGCATAATGACTCTGTATCCAGACCAATATTATGTGGCGATCACTCTATGGCTGTACTATTGGTCTGTATATAGTGTGTATATAGTCATTATGTGGTTGTCACTGCATGGCGGTAATATTGGTCTGTATATAGTGTCATTATGTGGCAGTCAATCTATGGCAGTAATGACTATATATACACTATATACAGACCAATATTACCAGCATACAGTGACCACCACCTAAGGACTGAATACCACCTTATTATTTTTCTCAATAAAATACACCGTATTGCCTTATATACATAGGAGCTGCAGCCAATCAGCGGCCTCAGTGGTCATCGGCAGCAATTACATAGGACTGATGAGGCCAGAGAATGGCTGCAGCTCCTATATACAGTCTATTCACCTCAACACTTGGAGTCAGCAGTGCTAACTCACACACTAATATATATATATATATATATATATATATACACACTCACACATCCATGAAAACACATAATACAGATACAAACCATCCAGTCCATACACTATACACAGGACATGTAACACACACTGCATTCATCCATTATACACTTACATTCATACACATTACACACTACATATACAGTATACTTACTCTGTCTAGCATGTTGGGTGTAGTGGTGAATCCCCCTCATGTACCATGCAGCAGGCTGTCATCCTCTCCTCCATCGTCCCGACAGCTCCACACCAGAGGAGGAAGTCACGTGCAGTAAGAGGAGCTGGAGGGGGAGGGGGAGCTACACACACACGGAGCAGCGTCCTGCAGCCTCTGCGTGACCCCTGATAGCAGCAGCCAGGGATCACTGCCAGACGCTGCAGGACGCTTTCCTACTGGAACTGCGGGAGGGGGCCCCTGGGGGATGGGGGCCCTGGGCATTTGCCCTGCTTGCCCCCCCCCCTAACGCCGGCCCTGGACATGTAGGGTTCCCACGTGATGCTACAAGCTCCCAAAGCCTCTCCTGCATGATGATTGGCTGAGAAAAAGCACCAAACATTCAGGAAGAGGAAGATGCCATTGTCTCAAGTATCAGGAGCATCTGAGCATCGAGCTTGTCTGAGCATCGAGCACCTTTGAGTACCTTAATACTTGAATGAGTACCAAGCTCAGACGAGCAAGCTTGCTCATTACTATATACATTACATCATATTTTTTTTCCTTTGGATATGTCTCTCATCTTGGCTCTGATTATAATGTGGCCGGCCTCAGAAGTCATATATAGGTTTTGCAGAACTACTAACAATAAATTGTTATATCCCTAAGAAGATTGCTCGTCAGTTCAGTCCTTCATAAAGTAAGTAAAGCAAAAATGTGAAATATTTTACTATTTATTAAAAATAATAAATAAAAAATTTAAATTAAAATAAATTTCATATATATATATATATATATATATATATATATATATATATATATATATATATCCCCTCTATTCACTCTTTTGTAAATGTTTGACTAGGCTGCCTCTCAGAATTTATACCACCTGTCCACACACTCTAACAATCACACTTCAACCTCTTCACCATGGCCAAGACCAAAAAGCTGTCTAAATTCTAGACAAATTTTACACCTGAACAAGGCTGGGATGGGCTACAGGACAATAGTCAAGCAGCTTGGTGAGAAGACAACAAGCTGCAATTATTAGAAAATGGAAGAAACACAAGATGACTGTCAATCTTCCTCAGTCTTTGGTTCCATGCACGATCTTGTCTCGTGGGGTAAGGATGATTCTAAAACAAAAAGGTCAGGAATCAGCCCAGAACTAGGTACATGATAGGATCTGGTCAATGACATGAAGAGAGGTGGGACCAAAGTCTCAAAGATTACTGCTAGTAATACACTACATTGTGATGGATTAACATCCTGCAGAGAATGTAAGGTCACCCTGCTCAAATAAGCACATGCCCAGGCTCCGTTTGAATTTCACCAATGGAAGTATCATTTCAAGTTCCTGGAGTGGCCTAGCCAGTCTACAGACCTGAACCCAATAGAAAATCTTTGGAGGGAGCTGAAACTCAATGTTGCCCAGTGATAGCCCTGAAACCTGAAAGATTTGGAGAAGATGTGTATGGAGGAGTGGGACAAAATCCCTGCAGCAGTGTCTGCATACATGGTCAACTGACCTACATCTGTAATTGCAATAAAGGTCTCTGTACTAAATATTACGTCCGGTTTTTCCAATGTATCAAATACTGTCTTTTTTTATGCAATATAATACAAAATAATTATATAAAAAAAAAAAAAAACTGAATTTAAAAAAAATTTTATTCTGCATCTCACAGTTTGGACAGAGGAAGTAATAACTTCTTTAAGTGGTTAATGGAGGAAAAAGAAAATATGCCAGATTCCTGACTATTGGGAAAAGAACCTGAGTATTAATATTTGCACTCATTTTCACCATTTATCTTTGTCTCTGTCGGTTAAAGCGTAGTTTTTATACAAAGAGATTACTGCGTAAAGAAAATGGTAAGGGCTAATGTCAGGCAAAGGACATGGAAATAAATGCATTAATGAATATATCTATTTATATCAGGATGATGTGGTGCCATGTACCCTCTCTGCTTTAACTTACATAAGAAGCATTTATGCATTTGTAACCTCTCTAACAATTTTCTGAGATATCCATTATGCTTGAGCAGAGACAGTGCTGCGGACACTGAACCGGTAGGAAGTCGTTTTACTGTATGTAACGGATTGAAGTGAAGTCTTACAGACCCAGAACTGGTAATCATTGAGTAGCCAACACTGCTATATGGGACACATTTAAATATATGGTATATGGGTAATCTATCATGTAGGATAAAGCCAAATTATTAGATGGAACCTTGTACTATTTACTAAATATTACAAGACGTAGTATATAGGGTCCCTTCCGTATAATCAATATGTTGGATGGGTGGGCTGAAAGCTTGCACACTTTTATATGAGTCTAGAGATTGTTTCAGGTTTTATTGTTTATTGTAGGATATAGGAAGCATTCATGTCTAATTCACATGCTATAACCAATTATACTCTTTGCTCAGTTATGTTGGCATAAGAATTAAAGCATATCATAACTCAATGGTGTGCTGTCTCTTAAAGGGAATCTGTCACTAGGTTTATGGTACCTTAAATGAGGGCAGCATAAACAAGTGACAGAAATGCTGAATAGATCAGTGTATTACTTACATCAGTCTGTTTAACCGTTCTCCTAATATGCCACACCCCTCCCCCCACCCACAAGGTGCTGATTGACAGTCAACTACCTATACACAGCATGGTCAGATAACTGCCAATCAGCTTTCTGCTTCTCATGAATATTGAGGCCGACTGGGCTCATAAATCTGTCTTTATTACACAAAGTGACAATCAGCCTGATTTGTCAGATTATTGTTCTGTGCAATAGAGCCCTTACATTAAGAGACAGTTGCGGTCACTTAAAACACAAATTGCCCCAGATGATGGGATCTTATGCAATTCAGGGTCTGATACACAGTGAGGAACGAGATTCTGGAGCAAAGTCGATATTTTATTAATTCAAATCTCTTTTGTATATCAGAGGAACTTGGGAGCGGGGATTGTCCCCAGAGCCATTTCTAGGACAGGGCTGGCCGGGCCTATATGGGGGCAATGCAGGGGGCATCATTACTATATGGGGGACAATGCAGGGGGACATTATTATACTATATGGGGGACAATGCAGGGGGATATTATTATACTAGATGGAGGACAATGTAGGGGGACATTATTATACTACAGTATATGGGGCATTATTACTATATAGGGACAATGTAGGGGGACAATATTACTATATGGGGGATAATGCAGGGGGACAATATTACTATATGGAGGTAATGCAGGGGACATTATTGTACTATATGAGGGACAATGCAGGGGCTATCATTACTATATGGGGACAATGCAGGGGGACAATATTACTATATAGTGGCAATGCCAGAAGATTATTATACTATATGGGGGAAAATGCAGGGGGACAATATTACTATATAGAGGCAATGCCGGGGACATTTTTATACTATATGGGGGACAATGCAGGGGGTATTATTACTATGTGGGGACAATGCAGGGGGACAATATTACTATATGGGGGGCAATATTACTATATGGGAGACATTGCAGGGGGACATTATTAGTATATGGGGACAATGCAGGGGGACATTACTAGTATATGGGGGACAATGCAGGGGGATAATATTAGTATATGGAGGTACAGTAGGAAGCATTATTATTATATGGGGGCACAGCAGGAGACATTATTAGTATATGGGGGCACAATAGGAAACATAATTATTATATGAGGACACAGCAGGTCATCCTACATACAGGGGGCAATCCACATACCTAATGACTTTAGTGCAGAATTGCTACAATTGGGAGCCTATGGGAGGGAAAAGTGGTAGGAAGTTGCTGGATAAGTGCGAAGCCTAAGATGTTTGTCTGGCAGGTTTTGAAGAGATGAATTGTAGCTGCAAGAAGTCATCATGGTGGTCTGAGCCAGATAGAGAGGAAAAGAAAAGTGATGTCTCAGATTAAAGAAGACGTCACCTGTGAGTCACTGTATGAGGTTTTATTTGATAGGGGTGCTACACTGCTCTATACCACAATACACACGCCTTCTTCCTAGTAACTCGAAGCTGGATAACCCCCCCCCCCCCTTCCTAGGGCTGATCTGAGTGAGGTCGGGAAGGGAGGGGGGGGGGCTCTTTTATCTAGATTCGCCCTGTTGCCAAAATGCCCTAGAAACTGCCCTGATTGTCCCCAGAAGACTTGGCAGGTATGAATAAGGTATACCAGTCTATTTCTGCTAAGGCTGTGTCAAGAGTCAACGTTCTAAAGACATTGGTAGAGGCACAGAGCGTGACACAATAATGGACCCCAAGAGCCCAACAAATGACAGTCATTTTTGGGCACCACTTATTTCTAGGGATAATCCTTATGTAGTTTCTCTAGAAATATCTCTGCAGAATTTAAAGACGTGACCCGTGTGCACAATGATACAGCCAGAAGGAAGAGAAAGGGCATCCAGGATTATATCCTGGGGGGCCCAGAGAACCCTAACCACAGATTATTATATACTGCCTCTTCTTGAAGACCGTTCAGGACCTGAGTGCACATCCTGTTTACTTGCTTTATAGTGAGGAGGATGCCGTAAATGACGCATATTCATATCTAACATTAGCCGCGTCTTAATGCATCTGTTTTGTCTAATTGTTTTTGGTAAAAATGCCGAGCACTTCAGTGAGGCATGTGCGCTTGTATGCAGTCTACCTCACAGTAATTGAATCAGACAGATGAACTCTGCAACACTAACATTTAAAGCCTCTGAGATCTGGAGATCTGTCATCTGCTGCACAAACCTGAGGATATATGAAAGGTTGAAGGCATGCAACAGAGAAAGGCAGAGGGAGATAAATATTGTTATTTGGTAAATTATGTATACCGCATAATAAATCCACATAGCAATTAGAGAGCGGTAAATGTTTGTACCTCTGGTCGGTAGAAGTTGGAGAACCTAAGAAAAGAGATAAATGTAACATTTCCTGTATGTTCGTAATAACAGATTAGCATAAATCAGCAATTCAGTACAGGTCACATACTTCTGATTAGATTTGTTTTGGGTCCAATTCACTGTCAGATTCATTTTGGATTTGCATCTCAAAAGTGCCTGATTTCTTAAAGGGGTAGTTCACCAAAAACATTTTCCTTTCAAATCAACTGGTGCCAGTAAGTGCAAGAGATTTTTAATTTACTTCTATTTAAAAATCTCAAGTCTTCCAGTACCAGTCTTCCAGCGGTCATGCAGGAAGTGGTGCACTCTTTCCAGTCTGGAGAGCAGGAGAGGTTTTCTATGGGGATTTTCTACTGCTCTGGACAGTTCCTGACACGGACAAAGGGAGAAGAAGAGAGTATTGGTAGTATTAATAAGAATAAATTGCAAATCTCTGGCACCAGTTGATTTAAAAGAAAATGTTTTTATGGGAACTACCCCTTTAGTGGCTGCCCATGCAAAGTATGTACAAGAGCGGGGACTCTGAAAAGCAGCAGACATTGATCCTGTATACTACACTGGACAGCGAATGTAGTGAATAGAAGCTGCAATGCATCAAACATCATTCCTCACCTCTAGGCTGATCAGTGTACCAGGGCAGGGACAGATCCAAAAACAATCATAAAAAGTTTGGTTTTGAAATAATCCAATTTTTTTGTGAAATTCGGTCTGAATCAAATCTGTACCAAATCAGTACATATAAATGCTAAGTAGATTCAATATATCAATATTCCTCTTGAGCTGTGTCTACCCCCCTACCCCTTCTCTAGCCAAGCAGTACCCTACAAGATGGCTGCCTTTTCCCAATATAGGAGGGCACATTTCCGCAATAGGAACATAGCTTAGATCTGTACATGTGCTGAACAAAGTATTAGACACAGTTTGATGCTATGGGATGTGACCTACTGGATTTGGTTGTACACACAGCTAGATTACACCTGTCACATTCTAACCCATACTTAGATGTAGAATCCACGAGGTGCTGCAATTATCCCTACAGATATTATTACTATAGTGACGAACAATCTATAAGTCTCGTATTAAAAGCTAAGCTAAGGTTCTCTTCACCACCAAGCTCCATGACAACCATCAAGCTATTCAAAGTAAGGCGTTATAGAATAAGAAAAATCACACTAAATATAACATCACAGATTGCATACATTTCTGTACATTAACCGCTTAAATCGGTTTTCCTAAGACAAGATAGATATATATATATATATATATATATATATATATATATATATATAAAAGACTTTGGATGCTACAAAAAGGAAAAACAAAGCATACTCACCTGCCTTGATCCCCTGACACTGCCTTAAAGTGACTGTACCACCATGCCCAGGCACAAGCACTGGAGGTGGGCCAACCCACCCCTAGTGGGAGGAAACCCCCGCCCCTCTATAATAGGGTTCCATTGATTCTAATGGAGTCCCGTCATGGAGGGGCTGGAGTTTCTTCCCACTAAGGGTGGGTCGGCCCACCTCCAGTGCTTGTGCCTGGGCCTGGTGGTACAGTCACTTTAAGGCCGGGTTCACACTGAGCAAAACTAGCGGAATTCCGCGGCGGAATTGTCCGCCGCAGAATGCCGTTAGCCTCCCTCTCATATGAGTGTGAGTCTATGGGAGGCGCGGTTCTCACAGCGTTTCTTCGCGCTGAAGAATGAACATGTTCAATCTTTAGCACGGACAGAGCAGGAGCGTGCGCCTCCCATAGACTCCCATTATGAGAGGGAGGCTAACGGCTTACGGAATTCCGCTAGTTTTGCTCAGTGTGAACCCGGCCTTATTGTGGCTTCTATTCCTTGGTGTTTTTTCTCCTGCCTGAATGAAGTTGTGCTTAGTCCTGCAGTTCCATGCCAGACTCCTGTTCTCAAAAGGTATGAACCCCAACAATCAAACACACTACCAATTGTCATATGTGTTGTTTGTAAAATCCCTTTAAATTAAAACCTGAACTGCTAAGGCCACTAGAACCCCCCGCCAAAAAATCTGTCCTCCATTTTTTGAATATTTTATTTTCAATTTTTATCAATTTATAATGTAACTTAATAATAAAAGTATAAATAAACAATAAAGTATATTGCGTATTACTGTACATTATTGCAGGAAAAAAGACTTGATGGATTACATTTGTTTTTCTGTTAGGCCAGATTTAGAAAATTGCCTGTAGCTAAAGTCAAATATGCTATATTAATTTCCAGTTCACTTGGATTAAATGTATCTAATTATATACTGTGCTTAGGAAAACAGGCTAAAAATGGTAGTTAATCATTTAAGAGTATGATTCAATCATCCTCTCAATAGAAGCATAAATGGGCACTGACACTTTCAAAGGTTTTGATCGGTGGGGGTCAGGTTGTTTAGACCCCCGCCGATCTCTAGAACGTGTTCTATCTCAGCTTTGTCCATGTGACTGAGAAAGACCACCATAGTCTATGGGACCATCTCCTATTGTGTGCACAGAGTGGGAAGAAGCAGAGAATAACTACATGACAATAACTAACCAATTCTAGTGATTGGTGGGGGTCTGAACGCCGAAACTGATCAAAACTTTTAAGATGTCAAATGTGAAAGGCACACTTTAATAGCGGTAACACTGAGCCATGATCCCAATGGGGATTTGCGTTAAAGCGAATGTACCACTAAAATTATTTAATAAAGATTTCCATGTAACCGGATTGGTGCAGTGGCACACATTGTAACATGCCATCTATTCTTCCCATCACCACCCAGTTCCCGAGGTCTCCTCCAGTTTGTATATAGGTAGTCTGGTGCACTGGAGGCAGGCCCATTGCCCCAGTGCACTGATACCTCCTCCACTTGGTCAAAAACAGACAGGTGTTTCCCTAAGTGGAGGAAATATGAGTGCACTAGGACCGCCGGGACCACCTCCAGTGCACCAAACTAGATGTTTGCATATATAGAAACCAGAGGAGATCTCAGGAACAAGGTTGCGATAGTTAGAATGGACAACACAGTTACAGTCAGGTTATATGGAAACCTTTATCGAGTAATTCTAGTGGTACGTTCATTTAAAGTTTGATCTGTAATCTAATTCCCATAGAAATATATATATGAGCAAATACTATAGCTTTCGGTTTCATACATTAGGCCATGCTCTAATACATAGTACAGTTAAAGATGGTACAAGGTATATATGGCAAATTTTCTGTTCACAATACATTAGGCAAAGTGATCACCCTCATAGAAGACAGCTCTTCAATGCAACTGTAGGTGGTCCTCTTAAAGTTGTTATTTATGGAAGTGTTTTCACCCTGAAACATTCAATTAGAATAGAATGTCATGTAGGAGACGCCATACACCAGCAGTGGCCTTCATTCCCTAATGCTGCTACACAAGTAAATCTATCAAGTTATTATCTTCTGACCACTGTGATCCTGAGCCCATTGCTATTTAACTCAGGATTAAACCTCATCACCTATGTACAGAATGGGTCCCCCACTGATTACTGGGACTCCCACTGGTCCCAATAATGACAAAAATAGGAGTCACTTATTCCCTAAATGAATAGAGCTGCGAAGTGAATGTGACTTCCGAGGATAGCCAAGTGCCGTCTACAGCTATCTTCATCAAACCTATAGTAAATGAATGGAGCAGTGGTCAAGCAAGAGGAAAAAGGAACCCCATTCTTACGATCCCAAGTTGTAAATGTAATTAATTCATAGCTTGTTGGAACTTCTTCCCAGTGTGATAAATGGAGATGAGCAAATTTTGCAAATTTTCGGTCAGACTTGTTAGGATTCACGAATCAAATCATAACGAATTTCATTAAAACAGACAAAAAAGTGTAAGGCTATGTTCACATTACGTGAACACCCGGCCATTCCGTGACCCCGGCCGGGTCACGGAACGGCCGGTCTTAGCCGGGATCATCCCGGCTGGTACTTAAGTACCGGCCAGGTGATCTTTCCAGCCGCGGAGCTCTGATGCGGGCGTGACATGACTGACAATTTTTTTCGGTGCCGCATAGGATCCCGGCCGGAGCGCATACGATGTGTGTACGCTCCGGCCGGGATCCCATTTAAAATAAGGCTATGTTACACATCGCAAAACTATAGCCGTAGTTCTGCGGCGAGAACTACGACCGTAGTTTTACGTAGTGTGGACATAGCCTAAAAATTTCAAAAATTGGAAAATCACAATAAAAAAAAAAATCCTCTCCTCTCTGTCCCTATATCACTCTGTTAGTCTCTCCCTGCTCTGCTCTGCCTGCTGCCATCCTGCTCTCTCCTCCACACACAGCCGACTGGCCACCTATGTTACCGAACCGCCTTATATAGTGGGTGAAGTGCTGACATCACAGAGGGGCCTGCAGCTTATTCTATGGGTGCTAGGGATGCCCAGTGATGCTCCAGACAGCATGTGCCACCACTATTTAGTTTTTTCGTGAATTTTCTTAACTAATCAGCAGGAATTTGCTTTGCTCTTCTTTTGTGATAAACCATTTAAATGGGCACCTATAGCAGTCAAATATTATCCCTTTGGTCCAGGACTAGACAGGACCAATGCTGCAGTCTGGTTGTGATTTCTTAGCACCTTCATTCAGATTTTGCTCATGTGCTACATAGACTGTGATGTACATCTAAGATACCTGCACATTAATCTCCTTACAGTAAGTCAAGCCTTCATTCTTCAAAGAGAGTTAGGGTCCCTGAGCTGTCAAAAAAATGGGGAATTTATAAGAGCCGGCAATTACTATAAAAGTTAATAAAATGAATATTTCAGAAGAGGATGGATTTCGTTTTCTAGACAGCCAGCAATACAACATGAAAGATCTTCCTGTTGGTCACAGAGAAAGGTAGCGGAGGAATATCAGGCACTTGAATTAATGTAGAAACAGTGAATTAATTCAAGACTTGATGCTTTTGTGCAAGATAATATTTGCAATGACCCATTGACCCGAGATGGAGATTGCCAACATCAGTAAGAATTATGGATTCATAGAGAAAATGATGAAGGATTCTTCTATAGGAATTTTGATCAATTGACAGTTATTACATCACTTCAGTTGCCAATTGTCTTTAACATTTACACAAATGAGCCTCAATATGTATGGAGAAAGTCAGACAACAGAAATATCCTATAAAAAAGCCTGCTTTCGGTATATTATTACAATGTTTATAGGTTTAGCTTTATATGAGCTGTTGAGATGAGAAAGAATCCTTGATTTACCTTGTATGGACAATGCAGATTCTCAGGTGGATGGAAACCCCACACCTACTTTCTGTATTCTGTCTTACTGTTTGTGTTACTAAAGATGGCTTTCCCTTGACAACAAGTAGTGAGCTGGAGTTTGCAGAAAAAAAACAAAAACTAGTGGTAAAGAAAATTTTGGTAAGTGAACTGCTTCACAGCTATGTAACAGATCCCATAAGCAGCAAATGGAAGGAAGTTGTTTAAAACAGTGACCATTCAAAATCCCATGCACATTGATGCAACCATAAATGCTGTACATTCAATGTAGACAACTTACAGTGTATCTAACAGGTTCATCTATACCCTAAAAGCAGCAGAGCTTCAGTCTAAAGACCTGTGCAGCACTCCCATCTTGAGAGGAACACTACATGATAGAAAGCAAATAGAGGGAGAAACAAGAACCAGACCCTTTTGTTTTGGATTTATTAGGCTCTGTGCACCAGCCTGGCCAGACGGTACAGAATTGCACAGGAGCTAAGGGAAAGCACTGCAATTCTAACTCTTGCATTATAATATAACACTTCCAGATTTCACCTAGGCGCTGCTTCTCACTCTCCTGCTTCTCAGACAAATATGAGTTCAAGGTCTGTATATATTGGAACCACTGTTAACAACGCGTTTCAGCATGATTCACATGCCTTCATCAGGTCCTTAACATTGCCAAAGAGGAGCACAATCTGCCTTGTTAGCTAAACCCGGTCTCATTTGTTGCAGAATAAAAACAAGGAAAAACAAGGGCGCCGGCGCCTCATGTCTCACCGTGATTGAACCAGGAGTAACGGGGGTGTAATGGTTACACTCACCTTCAAGCCCCTTGGGCTATGTGCATATCACCCCGATGGGGTAGTTGAGAAACAGTGTGAGTCTGGTGCTGGACAGGATAAGGGACTGCAAGCCACAGGTACCAGGAACGGGATTCTCCCAAAAAGATGGGGCCCGTGTGACAGAGTAGGCAAAAATTTAAAAAGAAAAGTACTCACAAGTAAGCGCTGTCCCAAAAGTCCAAAAATAGCCAGGAAATTAAATCAATGTAATAATTTATTGTGAGAGCACAAAGTTTACGCGTTTCAGGAGTTTTAGCATTCTCCCTTCATCAGAACAGTGCAGCATGATGCTGCACTGTTCTGATGAAGGGAGAATGCTAAAACTCCTGAAACGCGTAAACTTTGTGCTCTCACAATAAATTATTACATTGATTTAATTTCCTGGCTATTTTTGGACTTTTGGGACAGCGCTTACTTGTGAGTACTTTTCTTTTTAAATTTTTGCCTACTCATTTGTTGCAGATCATGCTTCTCTGCAAAAATGTTAAGGACCTGACAAAATCATTCTGAAATGCATTGTCTATTTCCCCCGTGTCTTCCCATGCGTTTCTGTCCCCCTTTGATCGGCGCTGTCCCGTCTCTGTCAGTGATCGGCTGAGTGGGCTGGCACTTCCGAGACGAGAGTGACAGCCCACTCGGCCAATTACTGACTGAGTGAGAAGGGACAGCACAGTGGACAGGAATTGGCTGGGTGGACTGTCACTATCATCTCAGTCAGGAAGTGGAGGTGGTTGCAATCAACAGGGGCTGGGGGTGGGCAGGCCACTGGGAAAGCGTGGACAGGTAAGTATTGATGAGCCAACTTGCTAAACCGTATTAAAATGGTTAAATGCCTGCAATCATTTAGCTGTTTAAGTGCTTTTGCTTTAAGGTTTGGTTCGGACTTTGCTTCAAAGTTTGGCGAACCTACTGAGCCGATCTTTTGAAATGTTCGCTCATCTCTAGTTATAATGTGCTGCATAGAGTTGTGTCTATGTCATAGCAAAGTTCTATAAAAGTGATCGAGCCATCTGTAAAGAGCAACTCTTCTTATAACTGGTGTCTTGATAATATTACACAAGGAGCTCCTCTTTCCCCTGTCAATATATTGTGCTATTAACTTCATTATAGATTGTTGCAACCTTTTGTCACCTTTAGTCACCAGACTTTACCTAATCAAAATTTCAGACTCATGAAGCTATATGGTCCCGTACACCACCAACTTTGTTTCTACACGAACCAACTTCCATGTTTCTTTTTTTTTTTTTCTATTGTCTGAGCTATTTTATTGATGACTATGCAAAACCCCATTAGCATCACTTGAGTTCACATCTATTACACCCACTAGTGGAGGCGATGCAACCGTGATTTCATCTCATTAGGTTTGTGTGGTCCAATTGAAACATCCAATAGATCTTAGTTTAACTCTGTCACTTTCCTTTTGTACTTATACGTCTCAATTCTGAACCTTCACCGTGTTATTTGCAGCTGTCAGCTGTCAATACACCAGGAAGGGCTGCTCATCCGGTTGCACTAATAATTATTACCCGCATTCAAGGGAAGGGAAACCGTGCATGATCAATGCCAAACCATCACATAAAGCCCCAGCAACCCTATTGTAGAACCCCCATATCTTTTGGAGCACAAGATGTTTTTCCTTTATCTTTTGTTTCCAGCAATCAAAGGGAAATGAAACACATTGTTTTTTGTGCCCGTTTCTATTTAAAGTCCTTGTGAAGTTTTTCATTCAGTCTGTGGAAAAATGAAATAGTCCATTAAATTCTGGCTGGGATCCTAAGCAAATGATTTCAGTTTTTGTCAGAATGCTATTTTTCGATCGACCTCCTTTCTATTTGCACTGCTGTAATACATTCAGCCAATGTAAATATGTAAATCAGGCTGCAGACGCTATCAAAGTTAACTTTGTATGTTGTGTTTACATGCTGGCTTCCTCACCATTGAAGAGCAGAAGTGGAACAGGAAATGTTGTAGACAGTATATATCAATAACGTCCTACAATATAGCAGGGAAAAGAAAAAAGCCACATTCACTGTTTGTAGCCTTAAAAACACTTTATTTCCACATCTTGGATACAAAACTGGACATAGTGTGGATGAAATCTTGGGAAGAGGCCAAATGGGTGTCAGTTTCGCGCCTGTTTTGCGCATTTGAGCTTCTACGGGCCACCCCAAGAGTCATGTCATCATGTTATTACTTGTTATAACGTGATAATGAGACTCTTGGGGTGGTCCGTAGAAGTGCAAATGCGTGAAACAGGCTGGCACTGATACCTATTTGGCCTCTTCCCAAGATTTCATCCACACGTGTCCAGTTTTGTATCTAAGATGTGGAAATAAAGTGTTTTTAAGGCTACGAAAGTTGAGTGCGGCTTTTTCCTTTTCCTTGCTATATTGTTGGACATTATTATAGGCTGTTTTTAAGTGGGCACCACCTAGCCATCCTTCTGGATCTCCAGAGACGTTTTCTGTGGTTTTGCCTAAGTATCTAGCAATAGTATCATACATGAAGAACCCAGAACTATAGAACATAAGCTGCTGCTGGCCAAGGAAGAAGCTTCATAAATTCTAAAAAGAGAGTGCCTATTTTCATTATATATTTTATATTATGTAAAAATAAAAAAAATACATGGCATACATGGCAGCAGATGGAGATATGATCTTGTCCATAACCCTTATCTGTTATTGGAACTTGGGCAGGCTGGACAAACACAGCACCGAAGTGTAAAAGAAAAAAAGAATTGTTCAGGAAAAAAAAACAAGCACTCACAAACAGTTATAACTCTTAGAGGGTAAAGAATTACAAAATTACAAACGTCGCTGCTGGGAAAAGGGTGAAATAAAAAGTTACATACCCATAATGACGAGACAAGGTATTAGAGCGTGCTTTGGATACCAAAATGGCAATGTAGCATTGTCTTAAAGTTTGACTATGGAACTTTCACATAGAGTTCTATGCTCTATGGTTTATTTGAATTTTCTCTATGTACTACCATTTATTTTCCAATATCTAAATATACTGGCTTCCTATAACATCGACCCTCAGTGCAGAGCCATGTACATTCGTCCACTTTTATACAAGCTCCACTAGACTCCATATATTTATGGGTTATATTGCTAAAACCTTCATTCATATAGGGTGTGAAACATACATATACCTCTACTGGAAATAGAAGTCCCATGTAACTCTATAGAAGTCCTATTACAGCTTTGTACAAATCTGAGCCATAACATGGCCTCGCACGTGAGCCCTTAGGATTCATTATGCAAATTATAGATACTCAAAACGACATCAGGTATCCACAATAAAGATCAGTTAATCCAGGATTGTCACCGCTTTATTGTAAGCCGCCTACCAGTAACTTTCATTTACTGCAAACACTGTCGAGTTGTAAAATATCCCTTTCTTTTCATTTTATGACCTGCTGTATGTGATTCTCATAAAACAAAGATCAAACCATTCATCCTCCAGCTCCGGATTCTTCTTTCTCTCTCTCCATTCAGGGACTTTTAATTTTCCAGAGCTATTCTTCAGATTTCATTGAAATTTATATGCTAATGTTCTGCCGGTAAATTGCAAACAGGGTTACATGTAAGTTGATATATTTTAGTGACTGAGGATTACCATGAGCACAGGAGTTCATGTAAGAGAATGTGACTGTAGGCCTGACAGCGCTAGACCTGACTAATACCGGAGCATTAATACTGTGACGTGCTGTCATTCACACTTTGTTAATATATGGCTATCATTAATTATGCCTGGCGGACAAAGTGAAAACAGATGACTGCAATAGAGTGAGACATTTGTATAGTAATATAAGTTATGGCATGTATTCATTGTGGACACCCTCTGTTTATGTGCCCTCTTAGTATAGGTAGATGTCACATAGGGGGTCCCCTGCTAGTGCTCCCCTACTAAGAGTGGGCTGCTAACAAGAGTGGCATCCAAATATTATATGCATAGCCATTAATTTGAATGACGTCCATTATACTACAATACTATAATACTACTATACTTAGATCTGGAATAAAGGTATTTGTTATTTACTAAATTGCTGGATCATCATACTTTATATTGGACTTTTTACTTTCTACCTGTACCTTCTACATTGGCAGATGACTGGCTCAAGCAACACTAATAGGTACTTTCCAATTTCTGTACAATGAATGAAAGCTCTTACTGCCTCATGTGTCATCCCCAGTCCTCCTAGTCTGTAAGCTGTTGGAAAGAGGTCTCTAACTCCTTTTGTATCTTTATTTTAATGATATAACTCCCTGTATTGTGCAAAAAAAAGAAATAAATAAGGCTGGGTTCACACTACGTTTTTGCAAAAAACGGATGCAAAAACGTGGTTAACCTCATTTTTGTGTCCGTAAGAAAAAAACATCCGTTTTTTTTTTTTTATAATGGAAGTCAATGGAACAATGAATGCACACACTTGCATCCGTTTTTTCTATCCGTTTTTCATCCATTTTTTGCAAAAATGTAGTGTGAACCCAGCCTTAGCGCTGCAGAATCTGTTGGCACTATACAAATAAATATTAATTTGATTATTATATTACTACATTTCTGTATCTTTGTGGGCACATGGCAATTCTATAGGGGTCCCATTAGGTTTGATAAACGACATACGAGCGGATTTTCGCTAGTCGCTTGATCATAAGGAAAGATTATTGATTAAATTCAAATGATATAATGATTTTTCACACAATAATCTTTTGATATAATAAGACCCTAACTTTTGTCTAGTGCCATCACAGTCAGGGCACTAAATGATTTTTTGTGAACTTGCTGTATAGGCCTAGCCTAAGGGTATGTTCGGAGTAAAATCGGCGGAATTCCGCAGCAGAGCTCTCCGCCACGGAATCCTCCCACAGTATTTCTACGGGAGGGCTTGTGCTCCTCAGCTTCCGTTGCTCTCAGCTCAAAAAATTTACATGTTCGCCTGATTTTACTCAGTGTGAACGCATGCTTAGGTGGACCGGGCTGCATGGCAACTTGCAGCCGTTGCAAGAGTTGCTGTAAACTTCATAATACTACCCCAGTGATAATTATTCAATATAACATTAAAAAAAAGAAAAGAAAAACAGTAATCACCCTAGCAATAGTTGTAAAACAACAAACCTTTTGCTCACCATCCCAAGGACAGAAGAGGACACAAGACAAACTCTCTGGGAGCAGCACAGAAGATGACGAAAAGAATTGCTCATCTTAGCCATATTCTTCTTCAGTAGTTTACCCTTCAGTCACAGTATCTATATGCTGTGACTAAGGCGGAAATCACTAATATGGGTCAGATGTTTTTGTAGTTGAAAAAAAAAAAATATGGCAACCAATGGATGGTAGAAGACTGTATTTAATATAATAAGCAGCAGAATATATCTATGATATGGTTATTATAGGCTACATTGCCCAATATCTCTAATAAGACACCACAAAACAGCTGTAAAGGAAGGGTCAACTAGAAAAAAAAAGTTTGCAGATGTAAAAGTAATAAAGAGAGTGTGTCATTAGAAGATGGCCTATTGTTTTTATGTTAAATATATATATTTTAAGAATTTTTGGTGTTTTTTTTTTCAAATTTTCCATTTAACTATCTTTACAATAAGCAGTTCTAAAATTCTATCTGCAATGATGAGTAGGGGTGTGCTAATCAGTAAGGATTACAGTAGAAGGTGACACCTGTAGACGAGACAATACATAATGTTCACAGCTCAGCCACCCCCTCCCTGTGTAATGAATTTTGCACAGGTCACAAAGCATGCTAATAAATGGGTCCCATATATAATCGGGTCTGGAGATGTTTATTTTATCTATGTCCATGCGGTCTGCTGTAAAGCATGCCGCTTCATGATCTTAAAAACAGCTCAGGCAAGATCGCTGCCCCAATAATAATTTACTAAAAATTACAATTAGAAAAAAAGGAAGAGATTAGGAAAAAAAAAAGAAAACGTTCCAGTATCTGTAATCAATAATGAAAAATTGATAGGTTTACCATTCCAATATAAGCAATCATTATAATACAGAAAAGCACTTTAAATGGTAACATGTGTCCCTTGTTAATGTATGTGGTGGGGGTCCTGTGGCGGACAGAAAACCACATACCTGTGCACATTAACATTGATCACTACTGTAGATGGATCCAATTGATGATTGGAATGCTATTTACTAAAATGCCTGGTTAACTGGACATTGTTCTTCTCTTGGGCATTGAGTTTTCCTGTAAATAAATCACTTTCTTTAGAATGGCTACAAGTCTGCTCATCAGAAAAGGAAATAACAATAGTTACAGTATCTGTTCCCCTCAGACGGCCTCTCTGAACACTTTAAAGTAGATTTACAGAAATAGAGTAAAACAGTAAATGGATTAATATCATGCCCTGGATTAGTCTGAATTCTGGGCCCGTTGTTAGAGGGTGGTCGGGTGTTCTCAGCTGCAGATCCCATTGTTTTACTTTTCTTTCTTTATACCATGATAGTAGCACAAAAGATTTGATAGTTACAGTTTTTATTTATGGCACAGATGCTTGGTGGTTGCAGTTCACTCTAGGTGGTGCTATATGGTCAACCATTCCAAAACACTCATTAAAACACATTGTTTCCGGATATATCCTATTGAAGGGGTATTCCATTTAGGTAAAATATATGTTGAATCATCCCCCCTCCTATAGACTAACAATTCATTCTATACATGTCATTACTTTTTCTGTCGCTTTCCCCCAGTTCTGAGCTGCCGCTTTCTACTGAAGACACAGAAAACTGTATGTGAGCTGTTCACTCTATCTCCCCCTCCTCCCCCCTCCCTTCTGAGACAACTTATGTAAACAGTGTTCCTGGCCGGCTGCTTCGGCACTCTGTGGGACTTATTACACGGGCCAATTCGGCTGATTACACTGACCAACAAATTTTCAAAAGTTGTTTGGTTCCTAAATAAAATTAGCCATTTCTTAATGATTTTTATGTGCTGAATTCAAATATCACAAGGAAAAATGTTAATTGGCTCTAGTTTCTATGATATGGAAGAGTTCTCATGTTACTGTTTTGTGAATTGTATAGAATGCAGTATAATAGCCGACATATTTATTACTTCTTCAATCATAAGGAAGCAAGTTTACTGTTCATAAACTTTTGAATATATTCATAGGAAACTTAGTTCTATCTGAAATCACATACAATTTACAGGCAGATCCAAGAATTTTTACAAATTAATTATGTTTATTGAACTCTGGAATGTAGGTCCTTATTCAATGGCTTCTCAGTGCATTTACACGTCTTTTGTATTCATACATGGGATTGTCTCTGATAACTTTCCAACAGTAATCTGCAAGCATTGATGGGTTCCATTGAGGCTAGATCCACACTGCGTTTTTGCAATCCACTTTTTTCATCCGTTTTTTTGCAAAAAATGGATGAAAAAAAATGGATGCATTTGTGTGCATATTTTTTGATCCATTTTTTCCATTGACTTCCATTGTTAAAAAAAAAACGGATCCATTTTTTAACGGACACAAAAACGTAGCTGACACTACTTTTGTGTCCGTCAAAAAAACTGATCCATTTTGATCCGTTTTTTTTTTTTTTATAATGGAAGTCAATGGAAGAACGGATGCACACAAATGCATGTTTTTTTCATCCGTTTTTTGCAAAAAAAAAAACGGATTTCAAAAACGCAGTGTGAACCTAGCCTTACCCTGATACCTTTTTTCCATATTGGTCATTCTAAGATGATGCAATATACCAGTTGATGATGCAATACTGATGATGCAAACTTTTCCTAGTATTGTATCACAGGCTGTGAGAAATATAGAAAGTATGTCCATATCTTGAAAATTAGAGCCAATTTCAAAATTTGAACATCATTTTCGATTTCAGCACCCCAAAATTAGTTAAGATCAACTGTTTTCATGACGGAACCTTTTTGGCCGTTGACCAGTGTTATCGTTCCGTATAATAGTACCCTTAATCATAGTAAAGTCCCAAACAACTTGACCTTAGATCAACTCTCCCGCATTACACAGTGCAGAAATAGCCGAAGTCATACGAACCCGAACCTCGGCAGGTTCGGACCATCCCTAGTTCCTACAGTTAGGGCCAGAAATATTTGGACAGTGACACAATTTTCGCGAGTTGGGCTCTGCATGCCACCGCATTGCATTTGAAATGAAACCTCTACAACAGAATTCAAGTGCAGATTGTAACGTTTAATTTGAAGGGTTGAACAAAAATATCTGATAGAAAATGTAGGAATTGTGCACATTTCTTTACAAACACTCCACATTTGAGGAGCTCAAAAGTAATTGGACAAATAAACATAACCCAAACAAAAAATTTTTTTTTCAATATTTTGTTGCGAATCCTTGGGAGGCAATCACTGCCTTAAAGAGAACCTATCATCTAAATTTCACTGTCCCTAATATTAAAGTATATCTTTCCCTAAGTCTATCTATGAAGATACAGACTGCCTTTGCAGTCTGTATCTTATGCCTTACCTACTCTTTCGTATCTGTGTAAGCAAGGCCGGGCGCCGCCATCTTGATGACGTCATTTGCGTTCCACCGTTGGAACGCAAGTTGCGTCATCAAGATGGCGGCGCCTGGCCTTGCTTGCACAGAAACAGAGGATTAGGTAAAGTAGAAGATACAGACTGTAAAGGCAGTCTGTATCTTCATGAAGTCTATTTATGAAGATACAGACTGCCTTTGCAGTCTGTATCTTATGCCTTACCTACTACTTCGTGCCGGTGCAGCAGGGCCGGCGCCGCCATCTTGATTACGTCTTTGCGTTCCACCGCTGGAACGCAAGTTACGTCATCAAGATGGCGGCGCCGGCCTTGCTGCACAGAACAGAGTAAGTAAAGTAGAAGATACAGACTGTAAAGGCAGTCTGTATCTTCATGAAGTCTATTTATGAAAATACAGACTGTCTTTACAGTCTGTATCTTCTACTTTACCTAATCCTCCGTTCTGTGCAGCAAGGCCGGCGCCGCCATCTTGATGACGTAACTTGCGTTCCAGCGGTGGAATGCAAAGACGTAATCAAGATGGCGGCGCCGGCCCTGCTGCACCGGCACAGAGTAGTAGGTAAGGCATAAGATACAGACTGCAAAGGCAGTCTGTATCTTCATAAATAGACTTCATGAAGATACAGACTGCCTTTACAGTCTTATACTTTACCTAATCCGCTTGTTTGGTGTAGCTAGGCCGGGGGGGGGGGGCGCCATCTTGAAGACGTGACTTGCGTTCCAGCGGTGGAATGCAAGTGACGTCATCAAGATGGCGGGCCCCCACCGGCCTTGCTGCCGCTCTGCATGACGGGAGTTTCCTGTCTCGCGCCGCCTCTTTTTAAAAGAGCCGGCGCGAGGCAGGAAAGTAAAACAGAAATATTTAAAAAACGCAGCTTTAAAATTAATTAATTATATTTACAAATATTGTTAAAATTAAGATTTACATCTAATTAGGGAATAAAAAAAATTCATTTTTGCCCGTGATTGGTTCTCTTTAAGTCTGGAACCCATGGACATCACCAATTGCTGGTTTTCCTCCTTCTTAATGCTTTGCCAGGCCTTTACAGCCGCAGCCTTCAGGTCTTGCTTGTTTGTGGGTCTTTCCGTCTTAAGACTATGTTCACACTACGTATATTTGAGGCTGTATGTTTGAGGCTGTATAGCAACCAAAACAAGGAGTGGATTGAAAACACAGAAAGGATCTGTTCACATAATGTTGTAATTGAGTGGATGGCCGTCATTTAATGGCAAATATTTGCTGTTATTTTAAAACAATGGCTGTTATATTGAAATAATGGAAGTTATTTACTGTTATATGGCGGCCATCCACTCAATTTCAACATTGTGTGAACAGATCCTTTCTGTGTTTTCAATCCACTCCTGGTTTTGGTTGCTATGAGGACCTGACATGAGGACCAAATACAGCCTCAAATATACATAGTGTGAACCCAGCCTAGGTCTGGATTTGAGCAAGTAAATGCATGCTCAATTGGGTTAAGATCTGGTGATTGACTTGGCCATTGCAGAATGTTACACTTTTTTGCACTCATGAACTCCTGGGTAGCTTTGGCTGTATGCTTGGGGTCATTGTCGATCTGTACTATGAAGCACCGTCCGATCAACTTTGCAGCAATTGGCTGAATCTGGGCTGAAAGTATATCCCGGTACACTTCAGAATTCATCCGGCTAATCTTTTCTGCTGTTATGTCATCAATAAACACAAGTGACCCAGTGCCATTGAAAGCCATGCATGCCCATGCCATTACGTTGCCTCCACCATGTTTTACAGAGGATGTGGTGTGCCTTGGATCATGTGCCGTTCCCTTTCTTCTCCACACTTTTTTCTTCCCATCATTCTGGTACAGGTTGATCTTTGTCTCATCTGTCCATAGAATACTTTTCCAGAACTGAGCTGGCTTCTTGAGGTGTTTTTCGGCAAATGTAACTCTGGCCTGTCTATTTTTGGAATTGAAGAATGGTTTGCATCTAGATGTGAACCCTTTGTATTTATTTTCATGGAGTCTCTCTTTACTGTTGACATAGAGACAGATACACCTACTTCCCTGAGTGTGTTCTGGACTTCAGTTGATGTTGTGAACGGGTTCTTCTTCACCAAAGAAAGTATGCGGCGATCATCCACCACTGTTGTCTTCCGTGGACGCCCGGGCCTTTTTGAGTTCCCAAGCTCACCAGTCAATTCCTTTTTTCTCACAATGTACCCGACTGTTGATTTTGCTACTCCAAGCATGTCTGCTATCTCTCTGATGGATTTTTTTTTCTTTTTTTTCAGCCTCAGGATGTTCTGCTTCACCTCAATTGAGAGTTCCTTTGACCGCATGTTGTCTGGTCACAGCAACAGCTTCCAAATGCAAAACCACACACCTGGAATCAACCCCAGACCTTTTAACTACTTCATTGATTGCAGGTTAACGAGGGAGACGCCTTCAGAGTTAATTGCAGTCCTTAGAGTCCATTGTCCAATTACTTTTGGTCCCTTGAAAAAGAGGAGGCTATGCATTACAGAGCTATGATTCCTAAACCCTTTCTCCGATTTAAATGTGGAAACTCTCATATTGCAGATTGCATATTATATATATATAATTGTATTTCTGAACATGTTTTTGTAAACAGCTAAAATAACAAAACTTGTGTCACTGTCCAAATATTTCTGGCCCTAACTGTACCTGAGCTACCATTTCTCATTGCCAGTTGACTTTCCAGAAATGACCCCTCTCTAGTGTAAAGCAAGCCCAGTGCTTGGAAAGACTAATGGTGCTTTTACACGGAAGGATTATCATTCGAATTTTTGCGATAGCGATCGCATTTGAGCGATAATCGTTCCGTGTAAACACAGCAAACGATCAAACAACGAGCGAGAAATCATTCATTTTGATCTTTCAACAAGTTCTCAAATCGTGGTTGGTCGTTCGCAAAAAATTTGCAAATCGCTTCGTCTAAACAGTCTTTCAATGATTTACCCTATGTGTGAGATGGGCTTAAGCAATCTTAAAACGATTGCAATAACGAGTTTTTTAAACTATCTATCGTTCTGTCTAAATGCTAATTGTTATAAAAAACACATTGCTACTTTAACATCGTTAAACGATCGATTGGGAGAATTATCGCTCTGTGTAAAAGGACCATAAGTTAACCTACTAGTGAGGAACGTCTAGGTTGGCTGCTAGTCTGCATTTTAAAATTAGCATGGTGATACGAGAGCAGAAGTTCAAAAAAGAAGAAGAATACCAGCACTTGCAATTTATTCAAAAGACAATAATGCTGCACACATTTCGGCTCTAGCCTATTTGCTCTCCTATAGGCACCTTAGGTGACCCACCATGTAGCATCTTTACACATATAGCTGTGTATAATTCTAGTAACACTGCACATATAAGGCAACAAACAACTAAGCAAAAGTGAAACAGGTAGTCTAAATGTTAAACACTTGTTACACGTTTGTATACTTTAATAAGTATATATATATATATATATATATATATATATATATATATATATATAATTTTTTTTTTTTTTCTCTTTCTGAAATGTCTCTGTGAGTACTGTGTGATAATACACTCCTATGGTGACATTTATTTGTATACAATAGTGGATGGAACACAAGGGAAGAACACAATGCATTATTAATTTCTCTTTTCAAAGAGCAATATGCTTTGGGACCAGGGATGCATCATGCAATGATTGTGTAAAATATATTTTGATAGCGGGGAATATAGGTTTGTAGGATATTTCTATGTTCTGCACAAATTGTAGCTGTATATAAAAAAATTGTGAAAATAAATGCAAATAATATAAGAAGTAGAATGCTGAGGGACCCACAAATGGTTGTTCCTGCTGTGGATGAATATTTTATGTAGATACATTCACACTGCAAGTAGGCAATGGATGGAGTATTCTTTATTATTTTAGATATTTTAACTTTGCATTGCTCGTAACAAGCAATCTAAGAGTTGGGATTTGGATCAATGGACAACTGTTCCGAAGGTACCATTATGACAAAAGTTGGAAAATAAAGATTTTCTTCATTTTGCATTGGACATTTTTTTTTTTTTTTTATAAACAAGTTGAAAATCTACTCTAATCTAACCTACCTCTATCACCATATAAAAAAGTTAGAATGTGATGGAAATAACATATTAGATTCCTGCTGTACACTCTAGCTAGGCATTCAGTCAGTTCTATCTCTCTCCTACTACATTTTTTTTTTAAATTATAACTCCACCCACTGCACTCACATTGTGGGAGGGAGCAGCAGTGGCTGAATTCCCAACTAGAGGCTACAACAGGAACAGAAAGTCAGTTTTAGGATGTACACTAGACAGGAAGTGGGGCAATGACGACAATAAAGCAGTCAGTTTGCATCAGAAGCATAAGTAAAGCATGAAAGGTAATAAACCAACTTTATTATCCAATATATGTTAATTTATTAGACAGCAGAAAGCTTTTATCATTAGTAAGCCTGTTTAACTGTAGAGTTACACAAGAATGTCATCTGTGAATAAAGTTATGTGCTACCTATTATATAGTGTTGTACCTCTAATAGTTTTGTTTGCCATTAATTTAAGAGGGACATTCCCACATTATGAGTGTTTGTGATATCAAATCATATGGACATAAAACCATGATAGCAAACAAGGCCAGGGTGGCATTGAGCATTAGCCATATCTTCAGTTATGTGTAGGAAATCCCAGTCTACTCTGTCAAACACCTTTTCAATATCAAAAAACAGAAATGCACTGAGATGTCCCATACTTCTAGCAATCTCAATGCCGTCCATCATCCCTCTGGTGGCATCTTTGCCTATCTCCCAGGCATAAACCGTAGCTGATATAATGAGACCAGGCAGCCATGACCTCCTTCAAGTAAGAAGCCAAGATAAGAGCAAAGTCCTTGACATTGCTGTCTAAGAGTGCTATAGGCCTGTATCGCTATGCCTCACCCGCTTTAGGACTTGTTAGTAATTGATGCCTAAGATATATCCTATGGAAAAGATTCATTCTTAGGGTACAAACACACACGGCTTATACACTGCGTATTTACTGCTGCGATACGCAGCAGATTAGATCTAAATAACTGAACACAGTATAAAATCTGCTGCGTATCTGCTGCATATCTGCTGTGTGTGTTTGTACCCTTACAGGCACAGTTCCTTGGTAAGACAACCGAGGAGCGGAAGTTTCCCTTTCATTAATGTTGCTATTCCTTCACCTAATATCTTTACTTAAATCATTACTATAATTTGGGGTAACGTATAACACGATATCAGACATGTCAAAAATCACTGATGAGACTCATTGCAATCTCGAGATACAGTCAGGGAGTGGACGGGAATGCACTCGATTCCTCGACTGGCCAAATATTTGACTCTTACGATTCATAGACCATAATGAAGCAAAGGAGTCCGATTTGACAGGGGAGAGGAGCCGGCAACCTTATATTCCCTTTTATTTTTTCTTGTAGAAGGTGGTTGCTTAGACTTGTGCTTGCCCTATTCACTAATTCATAAAATTTTGATTCGAATTTCAAGCCACTGTGACACTTGGCCTCCCTAGACAGATACGGATGCTCTGGGCTGCAATGGATTTGGATTAGAGCCAAACTATGGAGCAGCATCTAAGGGATTTCTGATCTTATGACCTTTAACCCCTATACAAAAATATTGACATGTTGCAACAGGGAATCCTCAGTTCTCTACCAGAGATAGACAGACTAAGGATCAGGGTAGGCAGGATTTTCTTTTAACTGCCGCATGAAAGATTGGTCTATAAAATGAGAATGCTGGGACTAGAGGAAAACATATATAAATGGTTAAGTAACTGATGAGCGATAGAAAACAGATGGTGGTCATTGATGGAACATATTCAGATTAGTTTTTAGTAACTAGTGGGCAACCACAGGGTTCAGTATTGGAGCCACTTCTTTTTAATGTGTTTAGAAATGACCTTTTAGAGTGACTAAAGAGAAGAATCTCCATTTTTGCAGATGATACTAAACTGGGTAAAGTAATCAGCACAGAGGAGGATAATATCATATTACAGAGGGATTTGGAGAAGCTGGAGGCTTGGGCGGAGAAATAGCAAATTAAGTTTAAGGTGGATAAATGTAAGGTTATGCATTTGGGCTGTAAAATAATAAGTACAGTTATGGGCTAAATAAAAAAAACACTGGGTAAAACTACTTCCGAAAAGGACCTGGGGGTATTGGTGGACAGTAAACTGAACTTTAGTGATCAGTGCCAGGCAGCAGCTGCCAAGGCTAATAAAATATTGAGATGCATCAAAAGAGGTATAGATGCTAAGGATGAGAACATAGTTTTGCCTCTTTATAAATCACTGGTCAGACCACACATGGAATACTGTGTACAGTTTTGGGCACCGGTATACTGTATAAGGCTAGTTTCACACTACGTAAGTTTCTGTCCGTAGCGCGCTCCGTGAATAAGCGGCCGGAGATTTACGAAGTTTGCGTACAATGCAAAGTATACGATCTTCGGCTGCACAGTTCACACTACGTAAGAACTTACGCCCGGATCGTATGCGGCGCTGTAAAAAATGAACCAGACCATTGTTTTGGGACGGAAATGCTGTAACTTATGCCCGTAGCGTAACATGCGGTTCCGTACGGAGTGGTGATTTCTTCTTTTTTACACTTTGATTTGCCGATCCAAAAGGTTCTGTGGGGTGTCCGGGGCTAGCCGAAGATATCAAAGTAAAATACCGCTGTCAGATCGCTACATACGCAGCTCGGGAAGCGCGCGTAGCTTACGAGCGTAAGTTCACGGACCGTACGCAGCCGACCGCAACTTGCATAAATCCCGGCCGGATTTTTACATGTATATGTCCGGCCGCGAAAAATATGCGGCCGGACATATACGTAGTGTGAACATAGCCTAAGAAGGACACAGCTGACCTGGATCGGGTACAGAGGAGGCAACAAAGGTCATTAAGGGAATGGGTGGGTTACAGTACCAGGACAGGTTATCAAGCTTGGGGTTATTTACTCTAGAGAAAAGACGTGTTAGGGGCGATCTGATCACAATGTACAAATATATGAATGGACAGTAGAGAGATCTTTGCAGTGATCTTTTTACTCCTAGGTCTGTAACCATGACAAGGGGGCATCCTCGACATCTAGAGAAAAGAAGATTTCACCATCAGCATCGGCGCGGGTTCTTTACTGTACGAGCGGTAAGACTGTGGAACTCTCTGCCACATGATGTTGTCATGGCTTATTCATGAAATAAGGTCAAGGGAGGCCTGGATAGCTTTTCTTGAAAAATATAATACAATAAAATGACAAGTTGTGGACATTAGATCTCTGGTGTTACGTTGATCCAGAGATTATTCTGATTGCCATTGAATTCGGGAAGGAATTTTCTCTCTGTGATGGGGCAATTGTAATCTGCCTCATATGGGTTTTTGCCTTTCACTGGATCAACACAGTAGGGTTTCCCTTTCAACCTTATTAACTATATTACTATGTTAACTGTAAATGGTCAGGAGACACTGACCTGTAGACATTGGGCGGGGGCACCCCCTGTCACCCATCAGAGAGCCCACAATGTAATTGCGGGGGTTCTGATGGTTACTATATTAGCAACTGTGTGCAAATAAAGCATGCTCACTGCGCCATTCATTCTTTATGGGGTCTGAACGTGCACTATTATTCCATTCACTTAGGGAACAATTGACCTCTGTCCTCATTATTGGTGGGGCTCCTTGTTGTCTGACACTCATTGATCAGTTTATTATACCTTTTATCTCTATTTTATCCTTTTATCTCTGGTACATGATTTATATGGAAATGTATGCCATTGTGTAGCACCCCCATCTGATAAGTCCTGTGTGACCGGACATGCTGTGCACCCCCTGAGGATGACCCTAATAAGAATGGGGTTATTTCCTAATTCCGTAGACCCCTGTAATGATATACTTTTGACCAGTGATAGGCATGTAAAATCAGCCTGTTCCTCGCGAGACCCTGTTACTTCACTACTAAGGATACACGCCTAATAATGTAAACTAGGTTGCATTTGTTTTGTAGTGACATTTTAATGTGATCACTCTCACTTTCCCCCTGTTATGGAACTCGCATGCTTGAGTTTGATATAAATTAAATGTTTAACAACTCTGTATAAAAGATTCTAATGTCAAATGAAAGCACCCCATCCATAACACTAGCGCCAGGCAGACATTTCCAAATCCCCAAATATCTAATTAGTTAAGCCTCTGGCTCACAAATACCAAATTAATTCTCCAGTTATCTTCAGATTTATAATTAGACCAGGCTTTAAATTAGAATGTGACTTTTTGGATTTTAGCAGCAGTTGGCTCTTTTAGGGAGCTGCTTTGCGGTGACATTTTATCTTTGTTTAGTAATAGATACTTTCTGAATATTCGATTACAGAGAGAAAGCCTACTTTTGACGTACATAAGGCAATTGTGCGGCGCCTATAACATGCTCTTTCCACAGTAATGTCTTTTAAGAAATTTTTTTCTATGGCCATTCTAGGATGTATATTCATCCTTCATTAGCCCAGATTAAGAAAAAAAAAAACATGATTAAGAACCAGTTTGATTCGAAACGCGTCGGCACTTTTAAGAATGCTATAATAAACTTATGAAATTTTAATGAGTTGAAGGATCTTGGTTCTTCCTTGTATGTCTACCCTGGAATCCAGGGGCTTCACCTTCGCGCTCATTCATCGTGCTACAAGAAACGAATGGATATAGGGACTGGGTGCTGACATTTTCTCATAACTTTCTGACACCAGTTGATATGCAAATAATTTCATTTTCTCCGGTGTACTCCTTTATCACTCTCTGTCTCTGTGGTAAGGGTGTCCAGGGATGATCTTACTAAGTTGTGAGCAATATCTCAGGATCTTGGCGTACAATTATGTCAAAATGTAGGTAAAGATTCAAAACATACATGTAGCCTACAATTTTCTGTCCACAATAAATGAAAGAACATGAGAATTGACAGGCCAATCTATATGCTAGGAATAACATCTGTATCAATGCATTTTTATTAGGCCGTCATGCATTTATTTGAATTTATGATTGCAAAATGAAGACATCTCATATTTGAATGCTCTCTTGTGAAATGAATTCTCTCAAACAGAGATTTTCTTAACTCCCATTCATTACAGTGATGACTGAGCAAACATGACTGATAGCTTAGGCTCATGCACATAGCTTATAAAACAGTGCAATGAGGCTGTGAGCTGCTGTACAGGCTGGCCCGTCCAGTGTGTATGGATATAGTGTACCTTAAAACAATATCTATATATTATATGGTGTTTGAGAAAGGACTTTATTATATAAAATAAGGCCGAAATGCGTTGCAATAAATAGTATATGTGTACTACATCTTCCGTGGTTGGATTGGACTGTCCGTGGGTTGATGATTTTGGTTTGTACCGCTGCGTACACACTTCAGTACTTCTGCGCTGATCCAAGTTGTGTGGGGACTTTGCTCTGGTCCTGTAATCGGCTGATTACGCTGTCTGCATACTCTCCTCCCACCCCTGGTGGTGATGTCCCCGGTATAGATGCAGAGTATATTTATATATGCCTTCAATAGAGTTGTGCCTAATCTTGCACAACTCCTCCAGGTGAGTGGATCCCTGTAGTAATCTACTACCACACTCCTGGCCTCCTCATACTACACAAGGAAGCGCCCCTCTCCTCCCCTCTTCTCTATATAATATAAGGTAAGACAATGACTTCACGGTTGACTTCATTTAAATTAAGTATCAAGAGGGACCATTTAGGCATTTGGCCAGAATGATACATTGGTAATTAGTGCTCTTCTATATATTGGATCCTTATATGATCACTGTCATTTGTTAACATATTTGTAAATCACTTTATTTACCAAAAATGACAACTTACTCCAAAAAAACAGATCTAAATATTAGCCACAGTGTTTCTTACATAAAACACAGGAAGGGGACTTAGCATGGGTTTGTACTTGCAAACTGAGATACTATGTCTGTTTAAAATAATCCACACTGTTCCTGAAAGGTAAATCTAGGCTTCCTTCCCAGTAGTCACAAAGCTCACGGCAGCTGTGCCCTGTAAGTTCCTGTGCACCAGTGCTAAACTTTCCTTTATGTTTCTCAGCAGCAACAACAGTTCAGTGCTTTCTCTGACTTATTCTATGCTGTACTGATATTGTATCTATTAGTTCTGCTCACATAACCCTTTGCAAAGCCAGTGCATCAATAACCCCTTCTTTTCTACATTTATACTACTGTGCTGTGTAAATCATTCCTTGGCACAGTGCAGCCAGGGAACTTTTACCAGCTCTATGGACTATAAGACTAAGTTCACACAAGATGTTTTTTCATTAAATAACAGCCGTTGCAACACCAACTGTTATTAAATGAAAAAATACATTGCGCTGATTGTAATGGAATCCCGGCCAGAGTGTATACATATAGGGGGAAATTTACCAAACATGGTGTAAAGTTAACATGTGAAACTGCCACAATTGCCCCTAGCAACAAATCAGATTCCACTTTTCATTCCTCACAGACTCTTTGGAAAATGAAAGGTGGAATCTGATTGGTTGCTAGGGGCAACTGAGCCAGTTTCATTTTACACCATGTTTGATAAATCTCCCCCATAGTGTGCACTCCAGGATTCCTTGCGGCCGCACAAAAAACTGACATTCATTGAATAGCAGCCGCACAAGACTGACAGAGCAGACAATGTAGTGTGCGGCTCCGGCCACACTTTACATTGTCGGCCATGATGATTTGGAATGCGGGCACACCAGAACGTGCCTGCATTCCAAATCAAAAGTAATGAAGTTCATCCGGCCAGTTTGGGCCGGGATAAACTTCACTGACCCCGACCGTTCTGTGACACTGCCATGTCAAAGAACAGCTGGTGTCTTACCTAGTGTGAACCCAGCCTAAGCTGTGGTTGGCCAGGAAAGAAAGAGAAAGGAAGTTAATCTATGTACACTGAATATTTATAATGTAGAAATATCTGTAAACCGTGGAGGGGGCTCTCATGGGCTAAAAAAAGAAACAGCAGTGAGAGCACTAAAAACATCAAAACCATACAGGTTTTGTTAAATCTTTTTGGGTCCACAGGTATTTGGCTAAAATTGTGATCTCCATAATACTTTAGGTTGATAATAGTTTTTTTTTTTAACATTTGCTATTCAGAATTCTAAAGCTTGTCAATGCACCTGAGTATCTGCTAATCTTTTTTTTTGCATATTTTATACATAAGGAATTGCGTGTTTGCATATTATTGAATTTTGGTACAGTCCGCCTGTATAAGGATGGTAATGTTATATACCAAAACTGTACGTGCTGTAAACTATGGGTAAATGACAGTATGAGCTATTAAAGCATTCCCTTTATTTTATTTTATCCAGTGCAGATTATGGCTTGTAGAATAAGCAGAACTCGTAGAACTTGTTCTTTGCTTTTTATATACCAATTTGTATTAGATGTGCAATGACTGATATAACAGCATGGCCACTGTTGTATGGCTGGCTAATTTATGGTACTATTAAGACTAGTACTACTGAATAGATACTGATTTGTGCTGCTGTTACTTCATTGGCCTTTTATGTAGTTGGTTTTATGTGGCTATTACTATGTAACTATTGCTTGTATTGCTTGGGCCTAACTACATGTCAGTTGTTACTTCTGCTTGACTTGTAATATAGTGTGCATAAAATGTGGAATCTATTGTTCTCTGTGCTATTGGTGGGTACTATTATTTGGTACAATGCCGAAGCATCACTAGGGTTGGGATCCCAAACAAAGCACTGTCTTAGGAGCTGTCAGCGACTACTTGTAAAGAACCTCCATAATAATACGTTTTTTTAATCGGAGTAATCTTAGATTTGACTATGTTTTTAATCTCGGACTAGTTTTTTGCTTCTGGGATCTGAGATTTTAGACTGTATTACAGTTCTGTACTGAAAACAAATGGCGGACTATCAGGTTAATAAGAATTTCATGCTCTACAAACACAGATTGTTATAGCTTGTCACAATTACTTTATTTTTGTGAAGTGGAAAAGTTTGAGGCAGTTTCCTGATAGAATACATAACTGTCTATAAAATATTCAACCGCCCCCCCCCAGCCGCAACTGTAAGATTGAAAGCGGCTTACGAGTCCCCTCCAAGACATTCAGATGATCTCACAACACAGCAGAAAGATAAGCACATCATACAGGATGGCATTGACTAATGTAAATTATAGCCGCACTTCCATAATTTCTCATAAACCAGATGCATTTCAATTTGAAATGCCAAGAACTGTCTCTGTAGATCACCAGACGGATGGGTGAGAACACAGTGTATGCCATAGATAGAAATGATGAAGTAAATTAAGAGCCATGCTAGAAAAATATCAATGATAATCTAGTGCATATACAATTCCTACACTGTGGTTTTTAATAAAGACATTACAGGATGTTCACATTGTAGTGCTAAGTCAGAGCTGTAAGTGCTCCTGCAATAGTAAGCGGCTGTCTGACTCCGGCAATATCCAAGAGTTATCAGAACAACAGATGTCACCTATTCAAACCCTTTTTTCTCAACTAAATTTAGGGACAATGTTAGATGATGGCCCAGGTGCCTGAGTTCCGTGGTGATTCCCTGGACTGTGTTTTATATATACGCAGTCAGGCCATGTTCACACAACGTAAGTTTTGAATTAATCATGGCCGTTGTTGCCGATTCACAACAACGACTGTGATTAATTCAAAACTTATGTGCACTGCAGGCTGAGGGAATCCCGGCCAGAGTGTATACACATAGGGGGAGATTTATCAAAGGGTGTAGAATTTAGACTTGTAAAAACTGCCCACAGCAACCAATCACAGCTTAGCTTTAGGCAGTGCTGAAAGGAAAGAGGAGCTGTGATTGGTTGCTGTGGTCAGTTTGCACCAGTTTAAATTTTACACCCTTTGATAAATCTCCCCCATAGGCTTAGATTTATCAAAGGGTGTAAAATTTAGACTGGTGCAAACTGCCCAAAACAACCAATCACAGCTCTGGTAAAACTGAGCTGAGATTGGTTGCTGTGGGCAGTTTTCACCTGTCTAAATTTTACACCCTTTGATAAACCTCCCCCATAGTATACACTCTGGCCGGGATCCCTAGTGGCTGCACAAAAAACTGACATGTCAGTTTTGTGCGGCTGCTATTCATTAAATAGCGGCTGCACAAGCCACACAACATCGGCTATGGTAAATTGGAATGTCCATTGTCGGCTATGGTGAATTGGGATGTCCATTGTCGGCTATGGTGAATTAGGAGGTCCATTGTCGGCTATGGTGAATTAGGATGTCCATTGTCGGCTACAGTGAATTGGGATTCGGGCGCACACGAATGTGCCTGCATCCCAGTTCAGCACCAAGGAAGATCATCCGTCTGATACTGCAGTCACATTTACAAGTTACATTTTTAGGACTAGTGCTGAGTGGAATTGCTGAACTGTTCAGGTTTGGCAACATTCTCTTAATCCGACCACTAAGCATTAGACTCGTAGAGGTTGGAGAAGTTGGATTACACCCTATGGAGTCCTGGAAAACATGAATAAAGCCATAGACTATATCCATGTTTTCCTGACAACCTGGCATCCAACTTCTCCAACCTCCGGGAGTCAAATGCCAAGCGTTTAGGTTCGGAGAATGTTCTTGAACCGGAACAGTTTGAGAAGTCCGCTCAACACTAATTATAACCATGTTTTACTTCTCATGGAGAAAGGAATAGTTGGTGAGCTGGCTTGGGGGATATATTAGGCTGTCTACACACATACCCTTGTTTCTGTCATAGGTAAAGGGGGCAATTTATTAAACTTGCAAAAAGGGAAGATTATTGGCTTTCTGGCCAATAGTCAAGAACTGTTTTGTGTGCTGCTGTGGTGAAAAGGGTATTATTGTGTGTATCATGGGTGTTTAGGCGGCACTATTGCAAACAACTGACATAAAAATTGTGGAGCACCATGAGCCATTCACGTCAGAGATGAATGTCAGCTATGAAGGTGTGGGAGGGTGGGCAAGCATGATACAATGGAGCAGCTCACCACCAAAAGGAATCAGAGGCTACCAGACATGTGTCTAGCACAACAGTTCAGCGAACTCTACAAATGGATGGTCACTGTACCTCTGCTAATAAAATTCCATTGGCAGAAAAGGCTTACATTTATACGGCAATAGCGGAATTGGACCTTTGCTGATTGACATTGGGTTGTCTCCTCCAATGCGTCATGTTCCACTGAACACATGAATGTTGGCGTGTCAGGCCTGCAGACATAGCTGGAAGAGGAAAAAGCTGGTGGGGTCAGCTTGTTTTTGTGGCATTATCATTCTCTCATTTAACCCTTTCAGGACCGGTCCAGAAAGTACCTTGAGGACCAGAGCCCATTTTTTAAATAATAAAAATGCTTTTTATAATCTGGCTTTTATTTGTATAGCGCCCACAGATTTCGCAGTACTTCACATAGTTTTTGCCAATTATTGCTCCCTATCCCCAATAAGGCTCACAATCTAAATTCATCTGTATGTTTTGGGTGTGGGAGGGAACAGGAGTACCCGCAAGAAACCCACGCAAACATAGAGAGAACATACAAACTCTTTGCAGATGTTGCCCTTGGTGCGATTTGAACCGAGAACCCCAGCGCTGCAAGGCTACAGTGCTAACCACTGAGCCATCATGCTTACCAGTCTCACTTTATGTGGTTATAACATACATTATAACATATCCTAGCAATTCTGAGGCTGTTTTCTCATGATATATTGTACTTTAGGTTAGTGGTATAATTTGGCCGATATCCATACAAATTTCATGAGAAACATGCCCACATTTCATGAAAAAATTTGCATTTTTCAGATTTTTTATTTTCTGTGGTCACCGTGGGGGTTTAGTTAAGTGATTATTTTATTGCCAGCATCATTGTGCATGCGGCAATACTGAATATGTGTACTTTTTATTATTTTTTTCCACATTTATTATTGCATTGGGGGCTTTTAGGATTTTCATGTGTTCTGTACTTTATTTATTTTTTATATTTGTGTGGGAGGGGGGGACATCACTATTTGATTGCCTGATTACAGGCCAGGCACATTACATTGCAATATGCCTGTAATAGGCAAAGCTGACCAGGCTCAGCCTTAAGGGCTAATCCTGATCAGACACCGTAGTTATCACACAGGAGGCTTCAGGGAAGCCTCCTGGTGTCAAAGCAATCATCGGGGCCATGCGATCGCTTCTGCACAGCCCCAATGGGAAAAGAGGGAAGATTCTCCCTCTATTCTACACTATATGTGCTGCGATCAGCCTTATCGCAGCACCTATAGGATTAACTGCTGCGATCCACTCTCAGCACTAGTCAGGGAAGATGCAGCGGGTGCCCGGCTATCATGGGATGGCATGGGCGCAGCTCCTGCGCCCGTTTCATCCCAGGACATAACTGTACGTCCCTGACCGGTAACTCACCACAAAAAAAGAACGTACAGTTACATCCTTGATCTGGAACCGGCTAAAACAGGGGAAAAAAAGTTAGAAAAGGTACTATTTGACAGCGCAAAGTTTTGTTTTCTTCATAAAAGCAATGTGGTATCAGTGCTTTTAGGAATAAATCTTAACTTTTTATTTATGTTGGCGTTCATGGATGTTCTTTTTAGGCAGCACTGTCAAATAGTACCTTTTTTAACTTCATTTCCTGTTTTATATGTGTTATACCGGCCCGTACTTGGGAGTATCCCGTTTTGGTACTACCAGCTTTTAGGAGCCCTCAGACGTCCCAGCCTCCTTTCCAGTGACATTTCTGTGGATTACACCGACATTCGTACCCCTACAATCAGTGAGGGGAGATACGCACAAAGCCCAAGGGAAAGTAAGGTGATCAGTTTTCTATTGCTGTGCTACTAGTCCTTTTTGCTTTTTTCTCTTTGTATCTCTACATTCTCCGCATTTATCCATGTCCACTTAACCGATTTGGGTATGAATCCATTGTATACTGATGGTCCTCCCTGGAGTGGATGGGATTTTCCATCAAGCATGACCAAGGCATATGTGTTCTACCCCGACCCCCTAATTCCCTAGGCCTTGAACCCAATTACACATCATTATGTTCTCTCTATGGATCCTCCCACACACCCTCCAGGTGCTATGGATGCTCTCCGGTGGCTCCAGATACCTGTGGCACCTACCAGGACTGTCCAGCTGCTGTCTGTGCTCCCAATGGTTACTTTTGATATTAGCTGCTGGTCATAAGAATGTAACTTCACAGTGTGCGTGTGTGTGTGTGTGTGTGTGTGTGTGTGTGTGTGTGTATCAGCAACCCTAAATCCATAAAAGACATTACAGAAATACATGTTTAGCCGTCATACCATGCATGAGGAATGAGAGCCCTGTTCACCACAGCGTACAATGTTTAAGGAAACGGGATGAGATGAAAGCAGAAGGGTTAAAGTGCTTCATTCCTACCACGGTCATATAAATAACACACAATGCAGTGATTTACTAATCATATTTTATTCACAATAGAACATGGAGAATCTAAAGAAACCCATGTGCGCAAGGGACAAGGCTGATATTGAATGTACGTGATCTACAGGCCCTCAGGCAGCAATGTATTAAAAGCAGGCATGATTCTGTACTGAACGTCACTATATGGGCTCCGAAAATCATTGTATGCAGCGTAAACCACAAATGCAAGTTAACACTGCAGTACCGGTCGGGATGATCTTACAGAGTGTGAACATAGCCTTAATGGGTTGGCATTAATGCCTATTATTTGCCACTTTACACATCTGGAAAGGCATTATCAATGCTGAACAGTATATAACGTATAACGTATATAACGTTTTACAACATTATATGCTCCCATCCAGAAGGCGTTGAATATTTCAGCGACACACTGCTAAACCACATACGGCATCCATCACAACAGTATGGCTTTGCAGAAGAAGAATCTAGGTGCTGAGCTGACCTGAATGGAATCTAGACCTTTCACTAATACAAAGTATTTGTTCCATCAAGAAATGAAAAATCTCGCTGAGAAAATCCAGGACTGCTGAGGAGCTAGAATCCAACATGAGACAAGAATGGGACAATATTCATCTCCCAAAACTCCAACAAATGGGACTGCTCACTTCCCAAATGTTTAAAGAGTGTTTGGTAGAAGGAGATGCCATCATGTTCTAAATGAGTTAATCTGATATGTTTTCTATGTTCTATTGTGGACAAAATATCCATGAGAGTCTATGAGATTTGCAAATCATTGCATTATGTTTTTATTACCATTTATTTATATTTTACATGGCGTCCAGTCCTTGAAAAAGCATTGACAAAACACTTTGGAAGGTGAGGTGGAGGGGCTATATGTGCACTGGGGGTCATGGATCCTAGGGTTAGGTGGTCAGGGGTTTTCATGTTGGAGAGACTGGGAGGCTATGTACTTGCAGCATTACCTGTGTCCATTATTTAGCCACTGATCATTCTTTTTTTGCACTTGCACTTTAAGGAGACTCTGTAGGTAGATTTATGATGTCCTATCTCAGAGTAGCATAAACTACTGACAGAGAGGCAGAATGATGTGTCACTTACATTGTTCTATGCAGCTGATCAAGAGATATCCTCCAGAACAGCATGGACAATAAATAGTCTACTTCATTATGCGCATAAGCCCAGTAGTCCTCAATATTCATGAGAAGCATAAAACTCCGCCCACCAGGTGAGTGGCAGTTATATATCCATGCTGTGTATAGGCAGTCAATTGTCAATCAGCAGCTGGAGGGCAGGGTGCAACAACAATCCTATTCACCTGCATATTAGGAGAACGGTTGAACAAAATTATGTAAGTAATACACTAATCTGCTCAGCATTTCTGTCACTAGTTTATGCTGTCGTCATTTATGGTGGCATAGTGACAGATTCCCTTTAAGCTGGCAATGTTTCACTCAATAACTACATAAGAATCCATGTGCCTGTTTATGGTTTCCCCAATAATTTAATTATGTTATAATTCATGTGTCCTAGCCCCTCCACCTTGTTTTTAATTGTCTATTTGTGTACATGTTTAAATGGGATGATTTGGGATTTATGATTCAATAAAATTAATTTTTTGGTACTAAATTTGATTATTATTTAGTTAAAAACTGGCTGTTTTTGGTATTTTGTTTGAAATCGGGATTATATATGTATATATACACTAAATAAAAAAAAAAGCAAACTAAAAAAAAAATAAGTAAAAATTGTCCAAAACAACAGCTTGTGATACTGCCCACATACCTGTATATAAAAATCAAGGACAAATATTTAAATACTCGAATAAGAAGAAATTATGGCTTTCAAATTCGCATATACAAAAAAAAAAAAAAAAAAAAACAAGATATGCCTTGTCATGAAGGAGGTTACCGGGCCCAGTCTAGAAGTGGTTAAGGCAGTTCTGTACAAAAAAAATAAAGAATAAAAGGGATAAAAAAAATGGGAAAAAACAAAACACGAAACAGCAATTATTTTGCATAAAATGAAACAGCCAAAATAATTATTACACCCGATAGAAACTGTGTTACTTTCTTGAAGGCAAAACGAGTGATAATTAGCAAGACACATCAAATGAGTGATAGCTGATAGCTTACACTCCATAACAAATGTAAATTATTGTAATTGATTTTCGCGTTTACTCTGGGGTGTTTTGTGCATTTACAGTAGCGTTGCTGCTTTTTTTTTTTTTATAAATAAGTGCCTGAACTAAATACGAGAAAGGGAATAGGCAATGAAGTACACCCTTTAAGATGCCCCTGCTCCTGACCCAGCTTGTCTCTCCTGGGACACGTGTTCTGTTCCTGGAAAGCGATTCTAATTTGCTTGTCAAACCGCATTATTTACTTTTCAGTGTAAATGCTCTTTCTATAAACCATCTGAGTGTATTTAATAGAGCAGTAATACAGAAGTTCTTCAGAGGGCTTAGACAACCTACAAGCTACGGTATTCATTTATTCTGAATCGGTCGCATCATTATTGGCAACAGACCACATAAATACCAAGAAGACAGTCTAATTGAGAAGAAAAACTGCTGTTTTTTTCCAGTTTTTTTTTTTTTAACTCCTGTCCAATGTCCTTGAAGGACATACTTAGCTAATGAAATCACACTGAAGGACATCATGCACATTAATTCTAAGTCAGGTCTAGTATGATGAAACTAATAATCCATAGAGTCATAACTACGCAAGCTCCAAAGTGAATGTTCACCCTTGAACGTCATTTTCCTTTTTTTTTTTTTTTTTATCAAAATAGGTCAAAAATGTATTTCTTAATATGTCTTTATAGCACTAGAGCTCCACTTTTTTTTTTATAGAGCTTTAAATCCTATATGTCAATATAAATGAAAACTTAACATTCTGACTGCCTACAGTAACCCCTAGGGGGAGTTTATGAGCTTATTGCATACACTGAACCTAATAAATTACTAAGCTCCTATGTTTCCTCTGGTCATAGCTTTAGGCATCTAGAATGTAATGTTCTAAATCAGTGTTCCCCCAACCTGTGGCTCTCCAGCTGCTCCAAAACCTCGGCTCCCAGTTGTAGCTCTGCAACAGCTGGAGAGCCGCAGGTTGAGGAACGCTGTTCTAAATTGTTTTAGTCTGAAGATATAGTTAAAAAATAACCATTCTTTAGGATAAAGTAAGAAGGTTTGAAAAGAACTGATCCTCTTAAAGGAAACTTCACCTTAGGCTACTCTACATGGACTGTGCATAGAATGTACTGTGGAACTCCTGGCATCATCATTCATAATGATACAGAGAGCGCTGAAACAGTTTAAACTACAATCCACTCTGTAGCACATCCTCTTTATATGTGGACCGTGCACGGAATGTGAGAATTAGGCCTCATACCCCAAACCCATATAAATCAAGAAAAATCCACCAAGGGAGCACCCTATGACACATGGTTCAGGCAGCATAAGAATGATGACAGGTTCCCTTTAAATATTCAGTACTCCACTGACATGCTCTTCCTCCCCTGGTGGAGGGATCAGGTGAATCCCCCTTCCCTTCTCTTTATTCCACTTGTTTATTCCCTGCTCTTTTCTTCTTCCCACTTTTATCTTCTTCTAGTATTTACTTAAAATGCTTTGTTCCTTTCAAGGACTCAAAGATCTTGTATCTTTTTGATATGTGGATGTATCTGACTTTCTTGTCATTTTCTAACATGCACCATACTGTATTATGAGACTGTATATGTTTTGTCAAATTTCACATTTTCATTTTCTGTCAAAATATATATTGCCAATAGAAATGCAATCTTGCCTGCGTATGTCAAAATGGCATAATTTCCTCTCTAAGAAACCATGGCGTCTAGTCTTCCTAATGTTCTGACTGATGTGGCGACTGGATGGAATCATTGTAATCGAGGTCTGGACTGGGAATCACTCACCCCTCTGTGTTTGCAACATGTCTAGGACTGGAATCACACATGGCAGTTTTTTTTGGAAAACTGCCCCTGCAGTCTTTGTGCCAGAAGTGGATCCAACAGGAAAGAGAAGTACAAGTCCTCCCTTTACATTTTCCATCCGATTTAAATCCACTTCTGGCTCTGGCACGAAAATTGCCAAAAAAACTGCTGTGTGTGATTTCAGCCTAATACTGGTTGATATCTTACATTGTGCGGCACTCAGTTACTATTGCAATATAGGTGAGAAATGTTTGTTCACTAGTGGTCCCACCCCTTATTATTACAATGGAGGTCTTGAGCCCCCTATTCCTCTCTTTAAGGAGGTGTTCTATTTATTGTTTAAAGCATGGGTCTCCAAACTGGTGCCCTCCAGCTGTTGCAATACTACATTTCCCATCATGCCTGGACAGCCAAATCCAAAGCTTTAGCTGTTCAGGCATGATGGAGATTGTGGTTTTGCAACAGCTGGAGGGCCACTGTTGTCTAAAGCTTCAACTAAAAAGCTTTATTTAGCCATCTCCATCAGCACCATAATCAATAGATGGAGCAACTGGGTGACTATAAGACTATTAAAACTACTTCTTACAAACAGAACCAACAACTTGTCTAAACTAGACTTAAAGGGGTTATCCAGCGCTACAAAAATATGGCCACTTTCTCCCCTCTATTGTCTCCAGATTGGGTGGGGTTTCAAACTCAGTTCCATTGAAGTAAATAGAGCTTAATTGCAAACCACACCTGAGCTGGAGACAAGAGAGGGCGGAAAAGTGGCTATGTTTTCTGTAACGCTGGATAACCCATTTAAAGCAATCCATTTCAGGAATATATGGATGCTCTAAATAATCCAGGATGCATCCCCAACACTAAAGTAAGGCTAGCATTCCAATGGGAGGAAAACTTTTACTCAGTCCGGGCATTGGCACTGGTTGGTGTTGAATTTTGTTTGGGAAAGGATGACCCTGGAGAAGTAGCACGGATCCTGTCCATTGAATTCAGTGTTGAATATCTTGTACAATAGTAACATTAGAGCACATGGCAGAATTCCCCATCTGCACACACCTACTGCCTCTTTTCTCACTGTGGACAGGCAATGTGGTAGAGAGGGGGTGCTCAGAACCCTTGTTCCAGCTATCAGTGGGGGTCTCATTGGTGGATAGGTGATAAATATCCTTTGTTGCACAAATACTTATACAGTCTCTTCACCAGTATTCCAACACCATCTTCACCTGCTTACTCCACTTCTAGAACTTTTGTATCTTCTACCAATACCATATAGATTGAAAACTCATATGGGTAGCTTTCCAACCTAGCCAGTGTCGGACTGGCCCACCAGAGGGTCCGAGGGCCCCCAGCTTTAGAACCTGCACAAACACTGACTGACATTTTGTTTCGTATTGGTACCTTATTGGTGGGCCCCCAGGATCATTTCCTCTGGTGGGCCCCAGATACCCCAGTCCGAGACTGAACCTAATGCATCTTGTAGACACTATTATGCTTGTCAGTACCACAATGGGTTACTCCAGTAATGTGCCATGTAAACCCCTAGATATAATGGATAATATAAGTTATACTAATGGCTGTGTGCTTCACTGTATGATATAGCTCCAGTACTTTCCAGTACTTGTTATACGAACAAACCATGCAGAGTAAACCCTGAGACTCAAAGCCCACCTGCTATAGATTAGTATTATAAAAGGCATATGAAAGGAGTGGGGCCATGTAATTTTATAGGTGCCATAAGCTTCAATTGACAAGTCACTGTATGCAGCTTTCCATAATGTATTAACTACAATGGGCAAGACATAGTGCTCGCAACATGCAGATTAAAGTCCCTATACATTTATTATGACAGTCACTTCTGACATATCCCTGGACATCAGCCAAGTTTACCCCCAAGTATCACCAGCAGTGCAGACTGTGTAAAGACGTGGTAACAATGACTGTTAATAGACAGTAATGATAGCCGCTGGTATTGGGCGTGCAACATGTTATTACCTGCCACAGAATGAGATTAAACCTCCGTTCACCAGAGACTATAGATATCAGCTCTATCCTATGTGAGCAGTGAGAAGTGATGACTATGAGCCTGGCATCGGATCCCATGCGCCATCCCATATAGGAGGCCCAGATCAAACAAATCATTTGACGCTAGGTTAAATGATGCCGGGAACGTGATACATGGCAGTAGGTGTATGACTACGTGTATACAAGCAAAATGTCAGGGAATTAATCAGAGCATCTTTTTATCCATGATATAACATTTCACATGAGATGATTCGGCTGTACTTTAACCTTTAGAAGAATACACTTATCAGCCATCCAGCCTCAAGGGAAAAATAATGTGTGCTTCTATGGATATATGAGACTACTGATATGTAATGAGCTGCTTCATGATTGCAGAAAAAAAAAAACACTCTCTCTCATAGGAATGGTGCTGACAGACAGCGTGAGGGGATAACCAGTCTGCAGCATCTTTGGTTCTATTGATATATATGTACATATCATGACTGTCTAGATTGGGACAACACATACCTGACATTTCAGGATAAGCTGCCGTGTGTGTACATAAGGAGTTGGACTATATCTGGCCATTACATAACTTGTATATATTTTTAGGCCATGTTCACATGGTGTAAGAGACCGTCCGTTCTGTGACCTGTACCGGCCAGGTGATCTTTCGGCCCGCAGAGTTCTGATGCGAGTGCATCCATGCACGCCTGCATCAGAACTCCCCACTGCACGCTATGAAGCTCGAGGGTTCATGGTTTTCTGCGGCCGCTATTCACCGAATAGTGGCCGCAGAAAACCGACATGTCAGTCGTTTGCGGCGCCGCTAGGGGTCCCAGCAGGAGTGTATACTGTGTGTATATGCTTCGGCCGGGATCCCATAGACACCCGGCCAGCGTATTTTGTCGTATTAACTACGGGCGTTGTTGCAATCTACAACAACGGCCGTAGAAATACGAAAAAATACATTGTGTGAACATAACCTTACTCTGCAAGCTCCGTGTCTAATCTTCAGCTGTCCCTTAGTTAGTGGATGGAAACTCACTATAATGTTTCACATAGGGGGGATTCTGCACTTCAGTTTTAATAGACATTATAGAGCAGAACTGAGTAGTCTAAGCTGTGAAGCTCTGGGTGATATCTAATTCTCACAGGAAGCTTGTATACTCTCTCTGCAGTCTCTCTTTCTGAATCTGTCTCTCTCCAGCTAGTCCCCCCCCCCCTTTTCTTCTTTCTCTTTACCTTCTCCAAAGACTTCTATAGGCAGCACTGAGCTGCTAGTTTGTCTTGTAAGGATAAGACAGACAAGCTTTTTTTTTTGTGAATGAGGAGTTGGAGGAGCAGCAGGAAAAGAGTCTGATAATTTAGGAATTATTGGGCATTATTCTCTATGTATTTGTATTGTGTATAATGTAGATGTATTGCATAGTTTCTTCACTTGTAGGTATAGGATGTTTTGTTGAAACAACGGTGTCCATTTAATTGAATCATCTCTTTAGCATGTCATGGAGACCCCCAATTGTTATCAGTTTCTATTAGCAAATGAGGTTAGCTACACCCAGCATGGTTCACATAGATCAACAAAAAGCAATAGAAACCCATTGCTATTACAAGGTGCCCTATTGTTAGCCAGACTCTAGTCCAGAAATCAAATCCCAATTATTGTAGAAATTCTCTACTTCGGCCACCGCTCAGTATTCAGAATGCCCCCCCCCCCCCCCCCCCCCGCCTCCTCTAGAATGATTCGCAGCCAGTTCACATTGACAGTCAGCACAGTCAAAGATGAGGCAGCTGTCAATCATTTTTGGAGGAGGCGAGGTATGCTGGTATGGGCTGTAAAATCCGCTCCCACTCCCTAACTGGGCTGCTCCAGTGGGCATGAGTCCGATTGGGTATGAAGGATGTAAGATCCTGTTCTGTTCTATAAGTCATTGCCCAAAAAGGTGACCAAACCACTGTTGAGTAGTGTCTGTTCATTGTTCACATGTACACAACGTATAGTTAGGTCTTGGCATGACTCCACTATTTACTACTGACATCAGTTTTTTTTTTACCTGAACGCTACCTACTTGAGTAGAAAGATACTTAAGGTCCTGTGCACATAAATCATTTACTTACCCGGCCCATAAATATTTGATTTCCACTGTATAAACATATTTTATTTATGATGTAAATGCATCTTTTTAAGATTAAATGCTTTCTGTCTTCCATGTCTCTATCTATACAAACAAGCCCATGGGTCAGGCCAAACTCAGATGAAAGCCGCAGCCTATGGATTCATCTCACAAAGCCGTTTTATCACCGTGTGAATTATTTACTGATGAAACAACAAAAGCAGAGACTTACTATGCACTTATGCATCCGACCAAGAGCTAACACCAACCACATCCCCAAGGGGATACGGCCATGAGCGGCAGGCCATGCTGACACTATATGGAGTGGGGACCCATTCCAGGATTGTCCAGGTTGGCAAAAGGATGTGAAAACTCTTCTCAAATGAAATAGGAGCACCATGACCTCTTGTGATGGGTGGTTAGGAGTGTGCTAGGGTAACACCAGTGCTCTGCTCCTGCTGGTGTCCTTTTGCCAGATCCCACTCTTTGCCTTGCTCACTGTTTGCTGCTCCTGTACTTTCTGGTCTGACCACTAGGGTGTGCAAGCCCACTTTTGAGAATTAAAATAAAATCCTTTAAATTAACTGGTGCCAGAAAGTGCCAGAGATTTGTAATTTACTTCTATTAAAAAAGAACTCCAGTCTTACAGTACTTATTAGCTGCTGTATGTCCTGCAGGAAGTGGTGTATTCTTTCCAGTCTAACACAGTGCTCTCTGCTGCCACCTCTGTCCATGAAAGGAACTGTCCAGAGCAGTCGCAAATCCCCATAAAAGACCTTTCCTGCTCTCCAGACTGGAAATAATACCATTCTGCAGGACACACAGCAGTTGATAAGGACTGGAAAGCAAATTACAAATCTCTGTCACTTTCTGGCATCAGTTGATTTGAAAGATTTTTTTCTTTTTGCTGGAGTACCCCTAGGAGCCAAATTATGCACTACTAATCCTATAAGGTATCCCAGCAGCTCCACCCCCTTCCATGTTGTATGAGTGTTTTTATAGTTCTCTAGTGTCTCTTGTAAAGGTCTGTGAATTTGATCCTGACATCCATATACTGCCCCATACCTATCTTATGGATTCTATCTCGGCCTTATCCCTCTTGTACTGTACCCAGGGGCGTAACTACCACTGTAGCAGCCATAGCGGCTGTTATTGGGCCCACCACATCAGGGGGCCCCACTGCTTGATCCTGCAATACACTGGGCCCCCCTTAGCTTTCATCATTTGCAGTACCAGGAGGTCAAATGGGCTTCCCGGAATCTGCAAATGTCCCTTTAACTGCAGTGCTCCTGATAAGTGTTTGCAGTTATGACTAGACTTGATGGCTTAGTGGTCAGTCGGGAAGGCGGGGCCCCAATGAAAAGTTTGCTATGGGGCTTACCTATTTCTAGTTACGCCTCTGACGGTACCATCTCTCCTGTGACTCCGTTCTTGACTACACCTTTGTCTGAACCCTCTTTACCATACTGACTCTCCTGATTTTGACCTAGACAGCGTATTATGCCTTCTTACCTGACATCCTTGTGCCATGTACTAGTGCCACTTGGTCCTCTGGGCCAGCTGGTATGCACACCAGGACTAGACTTGGTAAACTACTTGGGATCCAGTCCAGTTTCTACATCCATGAGTAGAATAAAGAATGTAAACCTAGAGGGTCTGTAGATCCCTCTCCTGAGCATAGCCCAAAGCCAAACCAGTAGAACAGTAGGTCCAGACCCATTGCCCATTCAAGTAAAAATCTACGTTATACATACACTCAGCTCCTGAACCCAAAGCCAAAGCGGTTCTGTAACTTTACCCATTGACCATTCCAGCTGGTGCCAACCTCTCCTGAAAGGAGCCAGATTTGTATTGTTACTACTGTATGTGCCCCACTAGAGATGAGCGACCCGGGTTCGGGTTCGAGTCCATCCGAACCCGAGTTATCGGCATTTGATTAGCGGGGGCTGCTGAACTTGGATAAAGCTCTAAGTTTGTCCGGAAAACATGGATACAGCCAATGACTATATCCATGATTTCCACATAGCCTTAGGGCTTTATCCAAGTTCAGCAGCCACCGCTAATCAAATGCCGAAAGTTCGGGTTCGGATGGACTCGATCATGCTCGAGGTTCGCTCATCTCTATGCCCCACTATTCCTTTCATACACCACTCCACCACAAAATATCATTACATATACTATGCAGCTGAATGTCCAGACTAAAAGATCTAGGGAGGCTGTCACTCGCATCGCAGAGAGTTAAAAGAAAGGTAAATCCCATTAATGGTAAAAATGATGTGTAGATGACCATAAAGCTTTAGTGACTAGAAATGCTTCAGAGACCACATGATGTCACTGTTGTTCTATACAATTGTGACTTATAGACCATAGCGTAGAATCCATATGCCGGCCTGTTAATGGGAATGATGGCACCCTTGTGCTATGTAAGCTTCAGCTGTAATTTCCCACTATGGCTGCTTATAACAATAGCTTTAGTACAACACTAATGGAAAGGGATTTTTTTTCTATAATACAAATCTGAAATTATTTTTACTCTGCATATTATTTCAGCATTCCAGCCTTCCCAATGACGATACCTAAGAAGATGCCAGACACTACTGCCAACGCATTTCATGAGAGTAAATATGCCAGATACAAGCTCCAGTTCTACAGTATTTTTATTTTACAGAAAGAAGATCCTGAATGAATATTACAGCATTGTCTTGTAGACTGGGTGACAGGAGTGTAGGCAGCAGCTGAGGAGGAGGAAGAAGAGTGCACAGTGATAAGATAGATTCTAAAATAGAAATAACAGGTTTGGGTCCAATTCTCTTTGTACAGGTAAGAATTGATGAGAGGAAGCTATGAGGACAGAACCCAAAATGAAAGTGAATCCCATCAGTAGGGACTACAATAGTATTAGTACAGTGACTACATTACTAGTTAGTATTACAGACCTCCTTAGAATGTGTGTGATTTCTGCTGGCAATTACAAGTTACTTCTTTGGTGAGCTTCTGCCTGTAAACTGCATGGCTGAATTCAGTCAAAAAGCAGACTGATGGTGCACATGGTTCCCACGATCTGCTCTGTTTTCTGTGAATGTAAATGAAGTAGTTTGGTGCACTGGAGGCGGGCCCAGCACCCCCCAGTGCACTGATATTTCCTCCCCTGGGTGACACGCATAGGCGGACAGAGGCTGGACTTGATTGTGAAGGTGGAACAGAGATAATTCAGGAGGGAGCAGATATCGGTGCACTAGGGACATTGGGCCCGCCTCCAGTGCACCAACCGAGATCATTTGCATATATAGAAAACGGAGTAGATCGCAGGAATCAAGCAGTGATTTGAAAAATGGAGGACACCATCAGAATCTGCACAGCGGTGACCACCAGGTCGTATGAAAATATTTACTGATTGATTGTGATTTTTTTTTTTTTACACAAGGATTTCTCTTTATTCCCCATAAAGGACTTGTATCAATGCAACACATATGCATGGCACTGATCTGTCAAATCGACACTCTTCTAGAACAGCCTGGCTTTAGAAGGATTGAAATAACAGGAGATCCCCGCTCATCCCCATGATCAGACAATTATCCCCTATCATCTGGGGTGATAATGCTGGGACCAGCCCTTTTTCTGCCAGTCAAATATTCTCATAACTCAGGCTTATACCAATGTGATTGAGCTCAAAGAGTTAAATAACAAATTATGGTACATTTTTTATCACTGACAATGGTGTCAGACAAGTATCTGATAAGACGGCATTTGACAGATTGTGGTAATACCAATTGTAAGGATTTTTATGTATTAGCTTCTTAGTGTAATGATTAAAGAAGATCACAACGCTAGCCGTGTGTCCACATGTGAAGTCTTACATGCTGCATGTGAATTGATGCTTTTAATTTCAAGGCGCTTTAGTGACAGATCTTCAAAACCGTTAAAATCTCTGAGGAAAACGGCTTCAGATGTCTGGATCTAAGATGTCCTTTGAAGGACCAAACATATTCAGGCTTGTGTAATTAAAGGGAACCTGTCACTTTTTATTTTTCCTTTTAATCAGTTACTTATAGCAACCGCCAGTTTATAGTTATATCACATACAGTATTTAGTGAAGTTTTTGGTGCTGAAATATGCAATAGCTGTTTATACATGCAGTATTACCGTGACGCAACAGCTCTAAAGACTGTCTTAAAGGGACAGTCAGAAAATGACCTATAGTTTAAATAATTTTTTTAACCCCTTAACGACACTGGGCGTACATTTACGCCCTTGCAGCCGATCGGGACCCCCGAAGCGTGTCTGTGGGGGTCCCGGTCACACTGGCCGACTGCAGGAGGTATGCTCCTTACCTCCGTGCAGTCTGATCTTGAATCTTCTGATAAAGTCTGCCACAGGCCACAGGCGGCTCTATCAGAGGATCACAGATAACACTGATCCCTGCTATGCTATGGCATAGCAGTGATCAGTGTGTGCAATCTAATGTATGCATGTAATAGTCATCTAAGGGGACTATAAAAGTTAAAAAAACAAAACAAAAAAACATAAAAGTTTTGAAAAATGTCCCAAAGCCCTCCCCCAATAAACGTGAAAATCACCCCACCTTCTCATTTTATACATAGAATACATAAAAATAATAAAGCTAATTAACATATAATATACCGTAGCGTGCGTAATTTTCCGATCTATTAAAATAATATAATATTATTCCCGCACAGTGAACGGCATGAACAAAAAGTGGTAAAAAAAAAAACCCGCAGGGATTGCTTTTTTTAAATTACATTTTATGTATAAAAAAAAAATTAATAAAAAGCGATCAATACGTCTGATCTAAAATAAAAAAAAATACTAGTAAAGACTAGAGATCATGGCGCAAGAATGACACCCCATACGACCCCCCCCCTCATAAATGATGATATTTTGGGGGTTCCGTCATTCATTGTATGGCAGATTGAAAGATGCCATTACAAAGTACACCTGTTCCTGAAAAAAACAAGACCTCACATGGCGATGTAAGTGGAAAAATAAGAGTTATGGGTTTTAGAAGGCGAGGAGGAAAAAACGAAAACGCAAGTGACAATTGACTCAGTCCTTAAGGTCATTTCAGGCTCTGTCCTTAAGGGGTTAAACACATTTTGCGTGATTTTTTTGTTTTTGTTTTTTTTTCCAAATTTTTCCCCTTTACTACCTACAGTAGTATATTATAAAATATTCCTAAAACATTGCACTTTTTATTCTCCTTACTAGGTTTAAAACTAAGCTGAGACTTCCTCTTCTGTCTTTGGTCATAAGAGGAGGCTTCTGGAAAGTGATCTGTACAGAATTACAGCAATAGAGGAAACAATAGACGGAAAATATAGATAGGAGAATAGATGGGAAACAATCCTGTGGAATAAGCACTTCAAAGGTCACACAGTATGCTTGCTGTAAAGCATGTCACTAAATACTGTTAAAAACAGCTCAGGCAAGATGGCAGCCTCTATAAGAGTGGACAGTGTACCACAGTATACCTCCTGGGTACTATATATTCTAATAAGAGTGTAGGGGAACGGTTCCTGACATGAACATTGGCGACAGCAGAGAGGCCTGTGCCCCCCCTTACTGCAGCCAGTAAGTTGATGTATAAACAAAAAAGCATATATTTATTTTAAAGAAGTTATAGTACAAAATAATATAACTTTATTAAAACAATGTATTAGCATAAACTTTTTAAAAATTGTTATTCTCCGGACTACCCCTTTAAGAGAAAGTCTATTCAGAAAGCATAGAAGCCTGCAATCATATATAATTTTTATACTCAAAATATTTCTGATCTATATAAAATACCTAAGATCAGGGAAGGATTTACTCTAAGCTGAATCTTCCCAGCAGGTTATGTGTCCCATATGCTTACAGAAACAACCAAGCTGCAAAAAATTATTGATTTTACAATAAAATAGTTTCTCTGTTGTGTTAATAACAAGCTGCCTACTGGTCAGGAACACCAAATCCAATACAGGAATAGCAAAAGTTTTACTGTTATAAAATATAACTATAAATTAAATAGAAAGCATTAGAGTAAATACGCTGCCTATTTATCCAACTATCTTTCCATCCATTCATCTCTCCCTTCTATCTCTCACTCATGTTTATGTATCCGTCCTATTTTATATGCTATGCGTTATGTGTTCTACAGTATATAAACAAAGTCTTGAAAGCAGATGCCCAAGAGTAGTGCTAAGCGAACTTATTGAATGTTCAGGTTTGTTCGCTCTCAAATGCTCGGCAGTTGACTCCCGGTGGCTGGAGAAGTTGGATCCAGCCCTTTGGAGTTCTGGAAACATAGCCATATGTTTCCATGTTTTCCTGGCAACCCTAGGGCTGCATCCAACTTCTCCAACCACCGAGAGCAAAATTACAAGCGTTCGCGTTCAGACAAACCCAAATATTTAGTAAGTTCACTCATTGTTATCCAAAAGGGCTTACAATTTACAGGGTGAAAGAAGGAGACAGTAGTTGAGGAGAGCAGATGGTCACAGTGCGGTGAGCTGGCAGAAGGGTCATTGTAGGTTGTAACCTGTAGTGGATTATAATAGGGGCGTTTCTGGGGGGCCCATGACCACCCAAAAAAACGTTTACTTTCAGTGGTGTACTGTCTCCTGGCCACATCTCCGCCATGATTTGCAAAAATCACAGTTTTTTTATGGCAATTTTGCACAAATCATGACATTATCTGTCCTGTACTATGAACGCCAGGCTAGTGGTGCCATAGTTACAGTGGGGTGTGGGGGCCCAGGCTTGGTGAACAGCCCGGGGCCTATGGTCAAGTTAATCCGCCCCTGGTTGTAACTTATTCTGAAGGGTTGAAGGTGGTGATGGCAGGTGAGAGCCAGATGGGTTGGGGTAATTCCAGAGTATGGGGGAAGCTTGGGAGAAATCTCAAAGAAGGATGTGTGAGGAGTGGACAAGAAGAGAGTACAGATGTAGGTCGTGTAAGGATCGAAGATTAGGTAAGGGGTAGTATCGGTATATCGAGTTAGAAATGTATGGAGAGGACAGGTTTCGGAGGGTCTTGTGTCTCATGCTTAAAAATAGAAACTCAAAGGAGGGGATTCATGAAGGCTGGCATACTTGAACGCCAGTCTTAACTTAGGTCCCACCCCGTTTTCCCCGGTCAAATTTACTTGGAGGCACACGCCTCTTAGTGAATTCGCAGGTGTAGATTTAAATCATGATTTACACCTGCGCGGGATGAGGCCACACCTCCTCCCTGCCTTGCGGCGTCCCCCATCAAATTCCCCGTGCCTGTCCATCGAGCGAGCAGGGTATACGGCAGGCATACACCAGGAAGAAGGGGCAAATCTGCGCCTTCTCCCTGGTGTATGCCCTTGTTGGACCCTTTGTAGATGTCTCCCAAGGGATTGGCAGAAGGGAGATGCAGAGGAGGAACATGGGGATAGGTAGATTAGTCAGGTAGCAGAAAATTATGGATGAATTGGAGCTATGTGATGATGACGCACACCATTGTTACAAGGTAGATTTTAAACCATAAGCCACTGCTAAGTTTGATTCCTCTTTAAGCTACCAGGTGTAAATGTATACTCTATAAATATTAGACAGGATTATAAATCTGCCTCATTATAAAGTATGAACAAATGTTGTCATTGTGTTGTGATTCTTAACCTCAGTCCCAAGGAAAATTTCCCTCCTACCCTACGATTACCACAAGAACCTAAAAACATTGGGCTCCAGGACCGATAAATAAAGTTGTTCTATTATATTATCTCTGGATTCAGAAGCTCTCCAGTCTTCATTGGGGCAATTATATCATTGTGTTTATAGTGAACTTTACAGCAAGAAGACAATTAGTTTGATTTTACATCTGTCACCACAAATGATGCAATTAGCATAATGACTCGAAGAGATTAGTAGGGCAGTAAACACAGAATTTTGACAGGAGATAATTACTAAATAACTGGTGTAATCTGGCCTTCTATTTATTCTGTTTATTTCCAGAGCAGACTGCATTATTCCTGGATGTTACTTACATGTGCAATAACAATAGTAATGTCCGTGAACATATTGGGGGACATTTATCAAACTTAAGGGGGTACGCATACGCCTCTTAGTGACTCCGGACGTGGAAAAGGGACGGGCCTAATTTAAGACTGGCATAGGAGTACATCGGTCTTTATAAATTGCCCCCTTTGAACATGAAATTTACCCCTCCCCAAACAGCATTAAAAATATCGATTCCCAGCACGTTCTCTACAAAAAGCTCCCATCTACATTGGATGTGTTGTCCGAGCCTGCCAATTTTGGTAGGTCTAGCCAACCTTCTAATGTGTATGGAGGCTAATAAGGTTGGGGGACAAAAGGATTTCAACTACACATAATCTTTTTGTCTTTATGGAGATAGAATGCTGCAAGAAGAGCCTGGCAGTGGCTTGGATCCCCCTTGATTGAAAACACATGAAAGCTAGTTTTAAGCATTGACAGGCTGATTTTATATAGCAGTACATCACAGGTATCCATCGGAATCCCTCCAAAAATGGGATGCCATTGTATACTGATGAGGGGCAAAACCCCCGAAACAGCTGTCTGCAGATGGGAAATCCTTCCTTTTTTAGAGATTGTTTGGCTTGGCATAAAATCCCCAGTCAATGTTCTAAGGCTCCTTGACTGAACAAGACTTGACTTGAAGAGACATCTCTTTGCTCAAGAGGTATGAACTATTTTGCATATCCTTTCTTCCCAATATATATATTATGACGTAACTCATTTCCATAGCCCAAAGGAGACCCTACTGTTCAGACTGCGCTCTGTGCTATTGTGTCCATTAAATTTACAGAATCACTGGATGACTCAATCAACAGTACCAGCTGCAGTGTAACACCGTATACATCGCCATCCCATTCTTGTGATGTAGTGCCTTTGCGCAGTTTGCACCTGTCCTTTCGAGGGTCCATCCATGAAAAGCTGGTCACAGGGTTTTCAATGCTGGGAGCCTCAGCTTAAATTAGAGTTAAAATCCAACAGCAAGTGTAGCACCACCACAGGGCTTATTGAAATCAATAAACTGACTATGAAGTAGATTGACATGATGGGTCCTCCAGGTGGGGAACCTTTGTTATTACCTCAAAATACTCTTAATACTGTACTTGAAAGTGGGTTCTGTAAACCAGACAAACCCTTTATAAGTGTTCACCAAGTGTGATATGCTAAGCCTGAGCTCAGTCAAATGATCACTGATAGCTCCCGACTGAGCAAGTGCTTGAACCACATACTAACTTGTACATTGCATGGGAGGTGGGAGGCAATAATTAGATATTGCCGATAAGAAAACACTTTCTCCAGGCTCCATATCTCCTTTATTTTGATTTACACCTACTGTGAAAAGTGGCGCACATATACGATCCCCGAGATGAGGATGAAACATTTAATTACTTAATGCATTCAATATAATTTCTGTGATGAGAAAAGAAATATTTTCCAATTCCAAAGCTGTAATTACAATCTAAGTATTTGATAAGGTCAACTGGAGACTTGCAAAACAGAATATTCTCAAAGTAACCAAAAGAATAAACTGATGCAGATAATCATTGGTCCGTAATTACCATTTAGTGATAATTGCAGAGTACATTGTTACTAATATTCATGTGCCCTCAGTGGGGAAGAGAGACGTTGCCAGACACCACTGTAGGTGACATATCTCAAAGGAGAATGAATGGATCATGGCATGGAATGTTTAAACAGAACATCCCCAACCATTCTTGGGAAGATCTATGGGGACAATCAGGAGGACCCCATACACATTATCTAACTTAAAGCATACTTGTGCTGCCATACTTGTGCTGACTTGTAAGCTGCCGTTTTATATGAGAAGTTACACTATATCTTCTGGCCATTATATAATGTGGATATGACATTTTTCACTAGTTTTCTGCTCTGTAGGTTCCATCCCTAATTTTTGGTTGCCTCTAGTCTAGTGAACCCAAAGAAACAGCAGCAGCATGGATGGCATTATAGAGCGACAGGTAACTAAGCTGTGAATAAAGCCCTGAGGTGAGATATTTTACTTACAGTAGTTAGCAGTTAGCTTGTGTAGTGTCTTTTCAGTCTCTTCATGGCACTTTCTCTGCCTCTGCTCCCTACTCCATCTTTGCTTTCTTCATAGACTTGTAAAGTTAGCATATAATCTGATCTCTAGTGAGTTGCAAGTTCATTTCTACATACAGGATGGAATTAAGCAGTTGTTTTTAAAGTGAATGGAAGAAACATTCTAATTCTATAATTCTACACTGTTTAGTTCCTCTGGTATTCCTCCTGGAAATGTATAAATGAATAGACTAGTAATTACCATTCCATTTATCAACAATAGTGTGTCTCTACACACTGACCCTGCCCACACTGACTGGGCAGTGTTGTAGTATACGTATACCCCTTTTGACAAGAGAAATGGAATCTCCCAATCAACCTTTCCTATTCTCTAATTTAAAGGAAAAGTCCAGCCAGACTGTGCTCGGCCAATCGCGGCTCAGCGGCTGATGACGCGGCCGAGTCATCAGCCGCGATTGGCCGAGCACAGTTATGCTCAGCCAATCGCGAGTGAGCATCTGATGACGCTGCAGAGGGCGGCCGGCATTCGGGAAGATCGGAGAGCTTTGGCTGGCGGGCCGAAGATGACATTGTGGCACAAGATGGCGGACGGGCGCGACACGGATCAGGTAATGTATAATGCACCAACACTTCCGGGTACACGTGCGGGGGTGGGGGGACACAGGGAAGGGGGCGACTCACAGACATAACATACATTACAAAGTTGTATAACTTTGTAATGTGTGTTATTCTGTGAATAATCTCTTAGCGCCGCACTACCCCTTTAAGTGCCGGGGAGGTGGAAGATAAAAGAAACAACATACTCTTACCTCCCCGGCTCTATTGCTGGTGGCCCCATACCAAGGCTCAGGACCTGGCTCCCTGGCCACTTGCAGGTCTGAGTGGGGACCTGGTTTGTGACGTGTGAGGTCTGCTCAGCCAGTCAGCGGCCATATTGAGGTCCCGACTCGGTCGCTGACTGGCTGAGCGGACCTCACAAGTCATGACTTGGGTCCCCGTTCAGACCAGGAAGCAGCCAGGGAGCTAGGTCCGGATTGGCGATATGCAGCCACCAGCACTTGAGCAGGTGAAGTAAGAACATGTTATTTCTTTTAGCCTCCCCCTCACCAACACTTGCTAAGAAAATGGGTCTGATCGGACTTCTCCTTCAAGTTCATAGAACAAGATTAGACCCAAAATTATTGATAATCTACAGTAGAGAACATGGTTAAAAAAAAAAAGAAAAGAATATTTTACATAGAGGGGCTGGTATGAGTAGTCCCCAAGGGAAGCACCCTGTTACAGTATCTGACCGGTGTAAATTTGTGGGCACCATGAGAAAGCCTCTATGTTGTGGCCTATGTCCAATGCATTCTTTATGCCTTACTAGGTTACAGGAAAGTCATAGAGACTGTTCCTATAATCGGGACTCTCCTTTATGAGCCAGAACAAAAAAAAGCTAAAGGAAAGCATATCACCCCATATTTTATTCTATGAAAAACGTATGATAAGATGTATAATGCCTGAGTTGGCACCACAGCATTGTGAAGATTTACTGGTCTTCACGTAATGTTTAACACTCCCGATCCGTCATTTAAAAAACATTTATCAGCTGATCTGACAGCATTTAAAAAATATATCTGGCAACATAAATGTTTGCCCTGTACGTGCGGGGAAGGTCTGCAATAGATTACACTCTGGCATATGAATGTGTGCTGAGAAAAACACATAGTCGGAGGCATTCGCATACATCCACGGCTGCAGGAATCCTACGTGCATCGTTGTTTTCACACATCTGTAATTCTTGCACAATGGAAAATAAAAAGTGCAATAATTAACAGGCTGCGGACAATGGAGCTATTTATGAATATGTGTAGGAGGAAAGAGGCTGAAATCCTTTCTATGCAGCCAGCTGGTCACTGCACCTGATAAGTCATTTGCATTTGTCAGATTATGTAAATATGATTCATGTTTAAAGAGCATTTACCCTAAATTTGCAGTTATATATGAAACATTACTGTACAGTGCGGTGTGGTATGTTTGCCTCTTAGGGCACACATGGATCTTGTAGTAAAGTGGTGGAAAATACTCTAGGGGTCCCAGAAAGAATTCCTGTCCCTTTATAGTTAAAGGGGCTGTACGGGATAAATTCATACTTAGGAATCCTGTTGGGGCTCGGGGGAACATTAATTTCTGGGAACCAGTACTTTATACTTACCTGTCCCACTCCGCCGCAGCTGCCAGATCTCTGGCTGCTCGTTTTCCACCACCATCAGCGTTTTGGAAACATCCATGACATCCCGATTCCTTTGGAATGGGCAATCCGATTCCTTAGAAATGGGCAATCCTGACAGTGGTGGAGAATGGAAGGCCCAAGATCCGGCAACAGTTGGGGAGCAGGACAGGTGAGTACACCTCACTGACATGTCCCCCGCAGCCCTGGCAGAATCTCCAAGTATCACTTTATGATGGGTAACCTCTTTAATGGTTCAGTTATGGTGATAATTAACAGCTTAATAAAGCTGATAAAGGGTCCAAATGATCCTACCTGTGCTGAAGTGTACATAGAGGTTTTGGAAAAAGCAATGACTCTGTCCAAGCAGTCTAAAAGTTATGCTTTTTTGGGAGTAGCACTAGGTTTTGGACATGAAAAGTAAAGAAGCAATTGTTTATTTTAGCATCCTAGAAATCACTCACTTTAATTTGCCATTCAACAAACCACCGTGCACCAAAGTGACACCAAACAACCTATGTTTTTTTTTTTCCCCAGCAGTTAGTGTACAACAAAAATATGGCACATTTACTGTAATCTGCAATGAAACAGACTGTGCACAAAGAGGACACAAAGCCCTTTATGCACTGATTTTTTACAACAATTAGACTTCTTACACACAACCTTAATTTTACAGACAGTACAGGTACAGGTTAAAGTTTATGGGCATTGTACATGATGGTGGATGCCACAGTCCATACACTTGCCAAGAGCATTTTCAGAGCTGTGTAGACTTTAGGCCTGTGATTGGCTGAGCGGGCTGTCACTCTTGCTTGAGGAGAGACAACCAGCTCAGTCAAATACTGGATGTGGTACTGTCCCATCCCAGTCAGCCTGTGATTGGCTGAGCAGGCTTTTACTCTACAGGTGGATGAAGACACCAGAGAGGCACAAGAGGACACCGGGGGAGTGCAGACAGCTGAGAATATCTTTTTTGTTTTTTTAAACGTTCAGCTGTCTTCTTTCGAACTTGTTCGAACTTTGGAAAAAAGTTTTGTTCAGTAGCCTACCGAACCACAGTTCGGAATGAATCAGGGTTTGGGAGCCTTCTCGCTGGGTTTGTCGCGCTCATCTCCACAAATGATCTCTTCTCTAGGAGGGAAAAAAACTCTTGTTCCACTTTTATGTAGCTCAAGGTTTGCAGGTGTTGTTAGAGAAATGTTGGTCAAAGCGTAACCCTAATATTCAGCAGTGGGTTGGAAAATGTCCCAGTCTAGCTTTATCGAGGAATGTATAGACATCAGCATATTATCAGCCTCTAACAAAATAAACTATGGCAGATTTAACACTTACCATATGCAAAAACTATCATGGGAATTTCAGAAACACATTATTGCCAGCAAAAATAAGTTCTGCATGATCATCCTATAGGGAAAATATTTGCTGACTCAGCAAAAATCTTTTTACAGTTGTCAACACTAGTGTGAAGGGAATATGAGGACATTTTTCTTTGGGACATTTTATAATACTTTTAAATTAAAGTGGTTTGTTGGGAATGGCTAAGCCCAACAAAATCAGAACTAGAACTGTAGTCAAAAGCCAAAACCAAGGTCAGAGGCAGGAGGTAAAGTCAGGACCAGAAACCGAACCAGAAGGAGAAAACCAGCAAAACCAGCCAAGGGTCAG